>NC_074700.1:13963377-13985877 GCF_029448725.1 Salvelinus fontinalis | reverse complement strand
GACATACAACAACACAGAGTTACACATGGAGTAAAACAAACATACAGTTAATAATACAGTAGAAAAATAAGTGTATATACAATGTAAGCAAATGAGGTGAGATAAGGGAGGTGAAGGCAAAAAAAAAGGCCATGGTGGCGAAGTAAATACAATCTGGCAATTAAAACACTGGAATGGTAGATTTGCAGTGGAAGAATGTGCAAAGTAGAAATAGAAATAATGGGGTGCAAAGGAGAAAAATAAATAAATACAGTAGGGGAAGAGGTAGTTGTTTGGGCTAAATTATCGATGGGCTATGTACAGGTGCAGTAATCTGTGAGCTGCTCTGACAGCTGGTGCTTAAAGCTAGTGAGGGAGATACGTGTTTCCAGTTTCAGAGATTTTTGTAGTTCGTTCCAGTCATTCGCAGCAGATAACTGGAAGGAGAGGCGGCCAAAGGAGGAATTGGTTTTGGGAGTGACCAGAGAGATATACCTGTTGGAGCGCGTGCTACAGGTGAGTGCTGCTATGGTGACCAGCAAGCTGAGATAAGGGGGGACTTTACCTTTCAGGGTCTTGTAGATGACCTGGAGCCAGTGGGTTTGGCGACGAGTATGAAGCGAGGGCCAGCCAACAAGAGCGCACAGGTCGCAGGGTTGGGTAATATATGGGGCTTTGGTGACAAAACGGATGACACTGTGATAGACTGCATCCAGTTTATTGAGTAGGGTATTGGAGGCTATTTTGTAAATGACATCGCCGAAGTCGAGGATCGGTAGGATGGTCAGTTTTACGAGGGTATGTTTGGCAGCATGAGTGAAGGATGCTTTGTTGCGAAATAGGAAGCCAATTCTAGATTTAACTTTGGATTGGAGATGTTTGATGTGAGTCTGGAAGGGGAGTTTACAGTCTAACCAGACACCTAGGTATTTGTAGTTGTCCACATATTCTAAGTCAGAACCGTCCAGAGTAGTGATGCTGGACGGGCGGGCAGGTGCAGGCAGCGATCGGTTGAAGAGCATGCATTTAGTTTTCCTTGTATTTAAGAGCAGTTGGAGGCCACGGAAGGAGAGTTGTATGGTATTGTAGCTCGTCTGGAGGGTTGTTAACACAGTGTCCAAGAAGGGCCAGAAGTATACAGAATGGTGTCGTCTGCGTAGAGGTGGATCAGAGACTCACCAGCAGCAAGAGCGACATCATTGATCTATCAGAGAAGTAGTTGGTGAACCAGGCGAGGCAATCATTTGAGAAACCAGTATTGTTTCTTATTGATGGCGGTTAAGATATCGTTTAGGACCTTGAGCGTGGCTGAGGTGCACCCATGACCAGCTCTGAAACCAGATTGCATAGCGGAGAAGGTACGGTGGGATTCAAAATGGTCGGTAATCTGTTTGTTGATTTGGCTTTCGAAGACCTTAGAAAGGCAGGGTAGGATAGATATAGGTCTGTAGCAGTTTGGGTCAAGAGTGTCCCCCCCTTTGAAGAGGGGGATGACCGCAGCTGCTTTCCAATCTTTGGGAATCTCAGACGACACGAAAGAGAGGTTGATCAGGCTAGTAATAGGGATTGCAACAATTTCGGCAGATAATTTTAGAAAGAAAGGGTCCAGATTGTCTAGCCCGGCTGATTTGTAGGTGTCCAGATTTTGCAGCTCTTTCAGAACATCAGCTGACTGGATTTGGGAGAAGGAGAAATGGGGAAGGCTTGGGCGAGTTGCTGTGGGGGGTGCAGTGCTGTTGACCGGGGTAGGGGTAGCCAGGTGGAAAGCATGGCCAGCTGTAGAAAAATGCTTATTGAAATTCTCAATTATAGTGGATTTATCGGTTGTGACAGAGTTTCCTACCTTCAGCTGGGAGGAGGTGTTCTTATTCTCCATGGACTTTACAGTGTCCCAGAACTTTTTTGAGTTTGTGTTGCAGGAAGCAAATTTCTGCTTGAAAAAGCTAGCCTTGACTTTTCTAACTGCCTGTGTATATTGGTTTCTAACTTCCCTGAAAAGTTGCATATCACGGTGGCTGTTCGATGCTAATGCAGAATGCTATAGGATGTTTTTGTGTTGGTTAAGGGCAGTCAAGTCTGGAGAGAACCAAGGACTATATCTGTTCCTGGTTCTAAATTTCTTGAATGGGGCATGCTTATTTAAGATGGTGAGGAAGGCATTTTTTTTTTAAATAACCAGGCATCCTCTACTGATGGGATGAGGTCAATATCCTTCAAGGATACCCCGGCCAGGTTGATTAGAAAGGCCTGCTCGCTGAAGTGTTTCAGGGAGCATTTGACAGTGATGAGTGGAGGTCGTTTGACCGCTGACCCATTACGGATGCAGGCAATGAGGCAGTGATCGCTGAGATCTTGGTTGAAAACAGCAGAGGTGTATTTAGAGGGCAAGTTGGTTCGGATGATATCTATGAGGGTGCCCGTGTTTACAGTTTTGGGGTGGTACCTGGTAGGTTCATTGATAATTTGTGTGATATTGAGGGCATCAAGCTTAGATTGTAGGATGGCTGGGGTGTTAAGCATGTCCCAGTTCAGGTAACCTAGCAGTACAAGCTCGGGAAGATAGATGGGAGGCAATAAGTTCACATATGGTGTCCAGAGCACAGCTGGGGGAAGAGGGTGGTCTATAGCAGGCGGCAACAGTGAGAGACTTGTTTTTAGAGAGGTGGATTTTTAAAAGAAGAAGTTCAAATTATTTGGGTACAGACATGGATAGTAGGACAGAACTCTGCAGGCTATCTCTGCAGTAGATTGCAACACCACCCCCTTTGGCCGTTCTATCTTGTCTGAAAATGTTGTAGTTAGGGATGGAGATTTCAGAGTTTTGGGTGGTCTTCCTAAGCCAGGATTCAGACACGGCTAGGACATCCGGGTTGGCAGAGTGTGCTAAAGCAGTGAATAAAACTAACTTAGGGAGGATGCTTCTAATGTTAACATGCATGAAACCAAGGCTATTACGGTTACAGAAGTAATCAAAAGAGAGCGCCTGGGGAATAGAAGTGGAGCTAGGCACTGCATTGCCTGGATTCACCTCTACATCGCCAGAGGAACAGAGGAGGAGTAGGATAAGGGTACGGCTAAAAGCTATGAGAATTGGTCATCTAGGACGTCCGGAACAGAGAGTAAAAGGAGGTTTCTGGGGGCGATGAAATAGCTTCACGGTATAATGTACAAACAAATGTATGGTATGATGTGAATACAGTGGAGGTAAACCTAGGCATTGAGTGATGATGAGAGAGATATTGTCTCTAGAAATATCATTGAAACCAGGTGAAGTCATCGCATGTGTGGGTGGTGGAACTGAAAGGTTGGATAAGGTATAATGAGCAGGGCTAGAGGCTCTACAGTGAAATAAGCCAATAAACACTAGCCAGAACAGCAATGGACAAGGCATATTGACATTAAGGAGAGGCATGCTTAGTCAAGTGATCATAAGGGTTCAGTGAGTAGTGAGGTTGGTTGGGGTCACGGCGATTCAGACAGCTCGCCGGGCCATGGGTAGCAAGCTGGCAGAGGATGGAGGTCTGTTTTCAGCCACCCCGTGCGTTTCCTTCGGTAGATTAGCGGGGTTCCGTGTGGTAGAGTGGACCAATCCAATTGGCAAAATAGATATAGTTATAGTGACCAAAGAAAATTGTCCGATAGACCTATTCAGATAGCAGCCGATAAGACAGCTAACGATTAGCGGGCCCCAGATGGGCGTTCAGGTTACATCGCGACGGAGGGGCCAGTTGGATAACTCCCTCGGGCAGATAACGTCGGTAGTCCAGTCGTGAAGGCCCGGTGGGGCTCCGCACCGGCAGTAAAACGGGTCCGGATAGGTGATTGTAGCCCAGGAGTGGCTGATGGAACTCTTCAGCTGGCTAGCTCCAGAATAATTTATGTTTGCTCCGGGACCGACGTAAGCCAATAGTCATTCGGATAGCAGCTAGCTAGCTGCAAGATCCAGGTGTAAATGTCCAGAGCTTGCAGTAGAAATCCGGGGATATGGAGAGAAAATTGGTCCGGTATGGTTTGGTCTGAGTCGCGTTGTACAAAACTGGCGATAGCTTTTCGAGCTAAAGGAATAGCTGATGACCGCCAACCGTGGTTAGCTAAATACTAACGTTAGCCAGCTTCTGGCTAGCTTCTGTTGTGGATTTCAGATTTGAGGTGAATAATATATTATTTTGTTTAATTGGTGAGGCGGGTTGCAGGAGAGTGTTTTGAAGTTCAGTTTTTAGAAAAAAATATATAAAAAAGTTATCTCAAGAAAAGATCATTAAAGACCACAATTGGTTATTAAAGACCAAAATTGGTTAAAGAAAATTGTGATGAATAAAAAGGTGTACCTGTTACATTTCAGGAACAGATAATTGACAGCTGTGCCATATACAGTGCATTTGGAAAGTATTCAGACCCCTTGACATTTTTCAGATTTTGTTACGTTACAGCCTTATTCTAAAATTGATAAAATAAAATAAAAATCCTCAGCAATCTACACAGAATACCACAGGGATGCAAACTAGTCACCTTTCAGCGAAATTCGCCATTTTGAATCCAAAATAGGTGACCTACCTGATTCGTGTAGATCCAATGAGAAAAGTTTGGGGGATGGGCTTTGGATCACTACTGGCTGTGTGCGAACAAGTGATGCGCGTTTGGCGCAATACTGGCTGTATCCAAGGCTCAGCCAATCATTCACATAACAACAGAATGCAGCACGCGACTGAAGAGAGGAGAGACAACCAATGTGCTAGTTACAGCATCAGCGAGCGCTCTGGAAAGACAGCGGGAGAGTGGAAAGGCAGTTTGCGAGTAACGAAGAGGTAGGTGAGAAGCCTGACGAGTGAGAAGGTGATGAAGCGTACATCATGAGCTGTAACCGAAAAACAACTGGCATTTGTTTTAGGCTGGGTTTCTGTACAGCACTTTGATATATCAGCTGTTGTAAGAAGGTCTATATAAATACATTTGATTTGATTTGGAAAGTTTGAGGTGAGGGAGAAAGTGTGGTGGAACAAGTATTGTTAGCATTGTTAAATATCTTGCTAGCTGGATCTAATTTTCTGTTAGCTAGCCAGAGAAATGTTGAGCAACATTAGCAAACTTAACTGATCAAATAATTGAGTTTATTGTGTGAAAATTAGCTGGCTAATAAAGCCAAACAGCTAACATTACAACATCAGAGAGCTAACATTAGTAACCTAACCAATTCGCTATAGTATTAACTGGTATACGACTCCTAGCCGTTCCTCAAGTTATAATGCGTTAGTTGCTTACTGGACCCTGGCAATCTGTGTGAAATGTTAACTATCTAATGAACTAACTACTATCTGTGAACTAATGTTTTCCCTCTACATTATGTGGTTAATTTTCAGAATTAGTTGAAAATGAGGCGTTGCTTGTTAAACAAGTGGATTCAGGGATCAAGTGGAGCTGGAGCTGGACCTGGCTTAAGCTGGATGCCACTATAGAGGTGAAAGGAACACCACACACTTTCCTTCTTTCTCACTTTTTCAATACAGTGGCTACAGTGTCTGTCTGAAATATATCAATTATGCCAACAAAGGGTATCATGTTCTGCTGGCACATTGTAGAACAGATGTCCACAGGCAGAAAGTGTACAATGTAATAATGTGCAGCCCACAAATATTGCTTTTGTTGTGTTGAATTTGACACTAACACTTGTGTGTGAGTGAGGAGGGACTTATAAAATGTTTTACTCAGTGAACATTATTTTTGCACAGATGTAGCCTTGTGCACTTGATCGATGTCTACTGTAGTGGCCACTATAATAGAACAAAAATAGAATGTCTGTTTGTTTCATTCTATTTCTACTTTAAGATGTTTTTTCCCAAGTGCAATATTTAGATGTGTGTGGTCACAAGTGTTCTATTATAAAGGCTGTCATGTTAACAAGTGTTCAATTATAAAGGCTGTCATGGTAAGAAGTGTTCAATTATAAAGGCTGTCATGGTAAGAAGTGTTCAATTATAAAGGCTGTCATGGTAACAAGTGTTCTATTATAAAGGCTGTCATGGTAACAAGCGTTCTATTATAAAGGCTGTCATGGTAACAAGTGTTCTATTAAAAAGGCTGTCATGGTAACAAGCGTTCTATTATAAAGGTTGTCGTGGTAACAAGCGTTCTAATATAAAGGCTGTCATGGTAACAAGTGTTCTATTATAAAGGCTGTCATGGTAACAAGTGTTCTATTATAAACGCTGTCATGGTAACAAGTGTTCTATTATAAAGGCTGTCATGGTAATACATGTTCTATTATAAAGGCTGTCATGGTAACAAGTGTTCTATTATAAAGGCTGTCATGGTAACAAGTGTTATATTATAAAGGCTGTCATGGTAACAAGTATTCTATTATAAAGGCTGTCATGGTAACAAGTGTTCTATTATAAAGGCTGTCATGGTCACAAGTGTTCTATTATAAAGGCTGTCATGGTAACAAGTGTTCTATTATAAAGGCTGTTGTGGTAATAAGTGTTCTATTATAAAGGCTGTCATGGTAACAAGTGTTCTATTATAAAGGCTGTCATGGTAACAAGTGTTCTATTACAAAGGTTGTCATGGTCACAAGTGTTCTATTATAAAGGCTGTCATGGTAACAAGTGTTCTATTATAAAGGCTGTCATGGTAACACGTGTTCTATTATAAATGTTGTCATGGTAACAAGTGTTCTATTATAAAGGTTGTCATGGCTAACTGCAATATTAGTGTATTGTTTTTCTCAAAAGTGTAATTTGCAGTAAAGTCTAGGAAACAAATAACATTGGATTGCTTTCTTTACATTTTTTAGTTGTGAGTTAGGTTCACATGAACCACTTGTTATTTTACACACGGAGACGGATCATGTAGATCATATTATTTGTTGTTTAATTAGTTAAAACCTGCATTTCCCCCTCGTAGGGATGTTTTGCATGTTTCAGTGCAACAACAAAAAGTGTCACCTATTTGGGCCCTCACTAGTTTGCATCACTGATACCTTGGTCAGGGAGGTGACCAAGAACCCCATGGTCACTCTGACAGAGCTCTAGAGTTCCTCTGAGGAGATGGGAGAACCTTTCAGAAGGACAATCATCTCTGCAGGACTCCACCAAACAGGCCTTTATGGTAGAGTAGATAAACGGAAACAAGATTCTCTGGTCTGATGAAGCCAAGATTGAACATTTTGGCCTGAATGCCAAGCGTCACGTCTGGAGAAAACCTGACACACTCTTGGCATTCTATTGACTGACCTTCATGTGTTAAAGTAATGGACTGTCATTTCTCTTTGCTAATTTGAGCTGTTCTTGTCATAATATGGACTTGGTATTTTACCAAATAGGCCTATCATCTGTATACCACCCCTACCTTGTCACAACAAACTGATTGGCTTGAATGCATTACGAAGGAAAGAAATTCCACAAATTAACTTTTAACAAGGCACACTTGTTAATTGAAATGCATTCCAGGTGACTACCTCATGAAACTGGTTGAGAGAACACCTAGAGTGTGCAAAGCTGTCATCAAGGCAAACGGTGGCTACTTCGAAGAATCTCAAATATAAAATATATTTTGATTTGATTAACACTTTTTGATTACTACATGATTTCATATGTGTTATTTCATAGTTTTGATATCTTCACTATTATTCTACAATGTAGAAATAGTTAAAAATAACAAAACAAAAAACTTGAATGAGTAGGTGTGTCCAAACTTTTGACTGGTGCTGTATATTTACCCCCTAAAATATACGGGGGATTGAAAATGATGCAAACAATTACATTGATGGAAGCTACAATCTGTCCGCAAAAATAATGCTGATATTCCTCCTTCAATCTCTGTGTCAGGTGCAATCTTGTCAATCATTATGACAGTCAGTGCTAATGACTCTCAGAGGTTACAGGACTGCATCCATAGTGTCCATTTAAATGGTACCAAACCCTCTTTATGACTGTAAGTCTCGCTTCACACAGATAAGAGATAATACAATAGATTGAATAAAATACCATATAACTACTTAAAGGAGAATTTTACCCAAAATCCAGAAACTACCAAGTGATTCCATATATTGAAACTAGTTCAATCGAGTTTGCCCTCTCCCCTTCTCTCTCCGTATAGAGCTGTACTGAAGCAGCTTCAGAAACGGGTCACGTGACTCGTGACGTTGCTGGATGCAGAACTTGCACTGCTCCATTGCCAGGGAATTCATGATTCAGAAATCTGCGAAAACAAGATCTCTGAGATATCAGGAACCGCCAGCAAAGAACTCTCCATAACAGGTTAGAGCAGGCCTGGGCAAAGGACGGCCCGTCCCACGGCTCGCGGAATCATGCTCAGATCACATTAAGAACTGGCGATTCGTAACGTTTTGAAAATTTAAAGCCCAATGAATACTCGCTTTTGTGGAATGATTTAACTCCCACCGCTTCTGGGACATTTGTTTTGAAGGAACGTATAAATTACTGCACGAGGACTGACAGTGACTGACAGGCTGATACACACGTCACAGTTACAAATAGTAGCTAGCTAGAAATTGCGCATAAATGAGTTTTTCAAAGAGAAGGAAAGTAGACAATGAATGTAAGGTGTTCCAGCAAGTCGAGTGGACATCGAAATATTTCTTTACTGAGGTGTCAGGGAAAGCTGTGTGCTAAGTGTGCAAAGAGAGCATCGCTGTCTTGAAAGACTACAACTTGTCCCGACACTTCCAGACAAAGCATGCAGAGAAATATAGGAATATGAGTAGAGGGCAAGTGCATCGAAAGAGTTGCTTTCTCAGATACAGAAGCAGCAAGGACTTTTCACAAAACTGCATTCAGCAGACAACGGAATTGTGAGAGCTAGCTATGTACTGTCCCACAAAATTGCTAAACGTAGCAAGCCATTTGCTGGGGGCGAATTCTTTAAAGAATGTTTAATTGACTCTGCAGCAATACTTTGCTCCGACAAGAAAGAGCTGTTTGAAAATGTTTCCCTGTCAAGACGAACAGTGACTTGGCGTGTTGAGGACATCACTGTCACACCATTATCTGTTTCACCTGTCCCTGTGATTCTCTCCACCCTCTCCAGGTGTCGCTTATTTACCCCAGTTTATTTATCCCTGTGTTTCCTGTCTCTCTGTGCCAGTTCGTCTTGTATGTTTCCAAGTCAACCAGCGTTTTTCCCGTTCTCCTGCTTTTTGCATTTCTCCTTTTTCTAGTCCTCCCGGTTTTGACCCTTGCCTGTTTCTGGACTCTGAACCCACCTGCCTGACCATTCTGCCTGACTTGACCACGAGCCTGTCTGCCACTCTGTACCTCCTGGACTCTGATCTGGTTTTGACCTTTTGCCTGTCCACGACCTCTTGCCTACTCCTTTTTCATTAATAAACATTGTAAGACTCCAACCATCTGCCTCCTGTGTCTGCATCTGGGTCTCGCCGTGTGTCATGATAATCACAGAGAATATGGAACAACAGTTGAAAGACAAGTTAAAGGATTTCACCTATTTCTCCTTGGCCCTGGGTGAGAGCAGTGATGCACGTGACACGGTGCAGTTTTTGATATTCATAACCCCAGACTTTGAAATTACAGAGGAACTTGCTTCATTGCAGTCAATGAAGAGCACAACCACAGGGAAATATTTATTGGAGGAGGTTAATAAGTGTGTGGCAAAGCTGGGACTGAGTTTTGAAAAGTTATCCAGTGTGACCACTGATGGGTGCCCAAACTTGTCAGGAAAAAACTTTTGAAAAGGATACAAGATCAAGTAGCTGAGCTGAACACAGAGGGGCTCTGTAAATGTGTCCTGAAAATGAGCCATGTTGTGGATACAGTCACTAAAGTGGTAAACTTCATAAGAGCTAAATCTTTGAACCATATACCATATGTTTGTGTCACTGTTGGAAGAGACAGAGTCGGGTTATGCAGATCTTCCCTACCACTCAAACATGAGATGGCTGAGTTTGGGGAAGGTGCTTAAATGAAAGGAAAATATGTGGATTTCCCTCAACTGCAAGATAAAGAATGGTTGGCTGATTTTGCCTTCACCGTGGACATCATGGTACTCATGAATGAACGGAATTCAAAACTACAAGGGAAGGGCCTTCTTGCACATCAGATGTACAGCCTTGTCAAAGCCTTCAAGGGAAAATTACTCCTAACCACCAAGTAGAAGCCAACCATCTCACCCACCTTCTGACACTACTAGTCTGTTCCCTATCAGATGACCAGCGGGAGAAGTATACATGAGTATACGTGAGTTTTCTCATCGTTTTGAGGATTTCAAAGTGTTGGAAAATGACATGCTGTTGGTTTCCTCTCCTTCCACCTTCAATGTGGATAACGCTCCCACTGACCTGCAACTTGAGCTTATCGATCTTCAGTCTGATGCAGTGATTGGAGAACTATTCAAAACATTGTCACTGACGAGGTTCTATGCATCTCTCGATGAACAAAACTTTCCAAAGACTAGGGGTCATGCTTAGAAGATGTCTGTACTGTTTGGGTCAACCTATGTATGTGAACAGACCTTTTCAGTGATGAAATATAACAAGTCAAGGCACAGATCATCTCTTAATGACTCACCTCTCAGCAATCCTGCGCATAGCGCAGAAACTATACCTGACTTCACTGCTCTAGTCAATGCCCATCAGAGACTTCACTCCTCACACTGATTGAGTAGTTTAAATGTAATGTTGACCTCTTTCTTGTGTTTTTGTGCATACCCGTTAACAAGAGTTCTGTCCGTGGTGCTGAATGCACAGTGTTCTTTTCCCTCCGTGTAGTTCATTGCATGTTTAATAATGAATATACCAACCAAAAGGAGAACATGGATGTGGTTTATGTCTGCTAATGTTAAAAAAGTTAAATAAGTAGCATATCTGGATGTGATTTACAGTAGATATATCTGTCAACACAGTCATACACATGATGTATAATCCTGTAATATGATTCTGGCACCCGATGGCAAAAATATATTCTAATGTGGGCCTCCATGGAAAATAATTGCCCAGGCCTGGGTTAGAGTATTCCTCCTTCACCATCTTGTTCTCTTCTTATCTTTCTCCTTTTCTCATTTTCTCTCTCTCTGTCTCTCTCTCGCTCTCTCTCTGACTCTCTCAATTCAATTTAAGGGCTTTATTGGCATGGGAAACATATGTTAGCATTGCCAAAGCAAGTGAACTAGATGATAAACAATAAAATTAACAGTAAACATTACACTCACAAAAGTTCCAAAAGAATAACGACATTACAAATGTCATATTATGTGCAAACAGTTAAAGTACGAAAGGGAAAATAAATAAACATAAATATAGGTTGTATTTACAATGGTGTTTGTTCTTCACTGGTTGCACATTTCTTGTGGCAACAGGTCACATCTTGCTGCTGTGATGGCACACTGTGGTATTTCACCCAATAGATATGGGAGTTTATCAAATTGGATTTGTTTTCAAATTCTTTGTGTATCTGTATAATCTGAGGGAAATATGTGTCTCTATGGTCATACATTTGGCAGGAGGTTAGGAAGTGCAGCTCAGTTTCCACCTCATTTTGTGGGCAGTGTGAAAATCGCCTCTCTTCTCTTGAGAGCCAGGTCTGCCTTTGGCTGCCTTTCTCTATCCCCCCCCCCCCCCCTCTCGCTCTCCCAACCCTCCCCTCTCTCTCACCACCCCTATCTCTCTCTCGTCTCCCCCCTCTCACTCCTCTCTCTCTCTCTCCCCTCTCTCTCTCTCGTCTCCTCTCTCTCTCTCTCTCTCACTTTCTCCTCTCTCTCTCTCTCTCCCCTCTCTCTCTCTCTCGCCCCTCTCTCTCTCTCACCCCTCTCTCTCTCTCGCCCCCTCTCTCTCTCTTTTGCCCCTCCCTCTCTTTCTCTCGCCCCTCTCTCTCTCGCCCCTCTCTCTCTCTCGCCCCCCCCCTCTCTCTCTCTCGCCCCTCCCCCTCCCTCTCTTAATCTCTTTCTCGGTCGGTCTCCGTACCTCATTGTTTTTGTCCTGCCGGTTTGGTCTTGATATTTGCCCCCCTTTTTTTCCTCTTTCTCTCTCCCTTCTGCTCTCTCTTCCTTTCTCTTACCTGCTGTACAGGATCAACAGCAAAGTGTAGTCTTTTCAACAGCACGTTAATCATGGACTCCCAGTCCCAGCATCTCTCAGTACAGTGCTTCTGGGGTCTGAGAGTTCAGTCATCACAGCCTTTTGCTTTGGTTATAAGGGTAAAATCGAATTACTCGACTCCTGATCCTGAAAGTCTTCATATAGTCTAATGGCTCCTCATCTGAGATCCCAGTATATCAAAGCATTAGGCTAGGTTAGTGTAGTGCTATATTGATGAATGGCCCACAGGTGCAGGGCCCATCTGCTCTAATAACCAGGATTGTTGCGGTCAATTCCATTTCAATTCTGACAATTTGTGACAGAATTTAAGTGGAAACCTGCTTATAACCCCAAGTACAGTGTTAACTAAGAACCATAAGGGGTTTAAGTGGCTGTGGCGGTTGTTCAGTACTGTAGCTAGTCTCAGGCAGCAGCTCATCATCTCCCCTCCTCCCTCACTGGGTCTGGCCTGCAGCTGGAGGAGCCCACTGCTCTGGCAGGAACTGCCTGCAGGAACTGCCTGGGGGAAATGGAGACAGTCAGGCCTTAATTTTCTCCAGGTCAGGACTGGGGCTGGGGTGTCCCGCCTGCCTGGCGGGGTGTCCCTTCCTGGGGTTAGAACGTCTAGAGGAGAGGAGAGCAGCCCTGACTGTCAGCCCTGTGTGAGACCAGTTACTTTCTACATGTAATCTGTTACAGTTACGTGTCCAAAATTGTAATCAGTAATGTAATTTTGGGATAACCCAAACTCTGTAATGTAATCGGATTACTTTCAGTTACTTTTATATTACTTTCTCCTTAAGAGGCACAACTTAGCGTTTTTCATCATGAATCTTGTTCTGGAGGCAGCTCTGCAGAGTGGTCATTAGCTGGCACATCCACAAAGTTATAAAATCCTAACCCTAACTTTACCCACCCTGTTAACCCTAATGCATAACCCTAACCTTAAATTAAAGCAAATTTTAGTTTTCATACATTTTTACAAAATAGCCAATTTGGACTTTCAGCTGGCAAATCTAGCGGAAATCGTCAACCTGCTCAAGAGGCATGAGAAGAAGGCCAACATGAATATTACCAATTAAAGGACATCTATTGCAGGATATATCAATGTTAGAGTTGACACAGCTGACCATAAACAGATGTTGCATTTTACTTTGTGGATGGGTTATGTACTGTAGGCAACTACTACACAAAATAATATGATTAGGATATATCTTTACATAAAACAAAAAACAGAGTCTGTTAGATTCCCAATAAAGCGAACAAACGAAACGTGAAGCTCAGAATAGTGCTCACAGGAAACTATACCTAGACAAAATCCCACAATGCACAATGGGGAAATGGCTACCTAAATATGATCCCCAATCAGAGACAACGATAAACAGCTGCCTCTGATTGGGAACCATACCAGGCCAACAGAAATATAATTCACCTAGATAACCCACCCTTAATCACACCCCGACCTAACCAACATACAGAATAAAAAGCTCTCTATGGTCAGGGCGTGATATTTGCGCCTTTTTTCAATGCTGATTTGAATGTCATTGAGAAAACAACAGAAAGGTGTCAAATATTTTTTCCCGCAAACATCATTTCGGAATTTTAAAGTAATCCTACAAGTAAATGATTTTGTTTTTCAAAAGTATCTGAAATCTGATTACAATATTTTTTCTGGTAATATAACGGATTACAGTTAGTTTTGTTATAATCCTTTACTCCCCAACCCTGTGTAAGACTCTCTCCCTCCCTCCGCCCCAGCAGCCTTTAGCCCCATGAATTCCCAGACACAGGTTACATCAACACAGATTTAGTATGTGAATAGCGCCGGGCACAGGGGACTGGAGGTGTTTGAAATAGTCCTCTTGCCCTCCCTCCAAGCCCCCCCTAGCCTCTCAAACCCAAACGCGGTTCATTGAGAAGTCATGGCGAGGGAGAGAAAAAAAATGAAAAGAGGGAGAAGGGAGGAAGGGAGGAACAGTAAAAAAGCGAGACACCATGGCATGCATTGCCTTCATGATCATAGTGCATATTTCTACAAGTTCTCTCTGCTGCCTGCCTGCCTCTGTGTTGTGATGTGTGAGCGGAGTGGGGCTCTCGCTCTAGGTGCCTGCCAGGATCAATGGTTTCCTGTCTTCAGAGCTGCTTCAAGCTGCTTCAAGCTGCTGCTCCATGAGAAAACATAATCAAATAAGTGACTCATTGCCTGGCTCACTCCCCTGCCTTTCTGTTTGGGTGTAAATGAGATCACCCTCAAACACATGCACGCACGTGCGCACACACACACACACACACAGGTGTATGCACACACACACACACACACACAGGTGCACGCACACACGAACACACAGGTGCACGCACACACGCCACCTTCCGCCCCTCTCAGAATTTGCACTCGAGATCTGTTCCGTCTGTTAACATTAGCCATCAACGTTTAGATATTTTTTCTTCTCCTTCCAGTCACTGGATGGAGACTGGGAGGAGACATTGCACCTTACAAAGATGGTCGGCCGCCTCTGCAGGTGAGGGATGGGTCAAAGGTCACAGAGTTAAAGCTAGAATCCTTAATTTAAACATTAACAAAGCATGCACCCCGCCTCTGTTTTAGTAAGAAGCTGAGGGATGGGCCTCGAGAAATTTAACCACTCTAAAATTCATAGACAGAGCTATGGATGCAAGGCCTGACCATCCATGATATCACAATTCTAGTTCTTGCTAAGTTGTGAGGCTATACAGTATTTGTTTACATTTACACTATTTGCAAACATTGGAGTAAAACAATCTTATATTTTGGGTTCTGATTGGGTACAACGGTTGAACTAAGCTCATGAGGCATTTATAAATTCTATATTCTTTAGGAATCAGTGGGTGGACGTATTTAATTTATACGTCCAAAAATGGATGTTGCAACTAAGGATTCTAGCTTTAAAGGTTAAAGGTCAGGGGTCACAGAGAGGCAGGTCACCCCAGTAACAAGGCCTCAATGAAAAGCAGGTAACTTGCCTCGACGTTATTCGAGCTGAACTGTAAATATGTCCCTCTATTTAATTCCTACGGAAATATTCTGAAATACTGAAATGTATCATGGGAAAGAAAATATGTAAGACTGGCTTTTTGGGATGCGATAAATGACTTATTGCTTTTGGGTACAATTCAAGTGTGGTTAAGGATAACATAGCTAGTTGTGGCTTGTGTGAAACAAAAAGGAGAGATGCTTGATCAGTCGTCTGCCAGCTGAACTCACCTCCCTCAGCAAGCAGAGAGGGTCTTTGGTGAGCATTAAGCCAGATCAAAATCATGTATTGTTGGACTAGAAAACACTTCAAAAGAAAACATGGCTTTTCCCAGAACACACACAGACACACAAAAACATGGCTTTTCTCAGAACACACACAGACACACAAAAACATGGCTTTTCCCAGAACACACACAGACACACAAAAACATGGCTCTTCCCAGAACACACGCAGACACACAAAAACATGGCTTTTCCCAGAACACACACAGACACACAAAAACATGGCTTTTCCCAGAACACACACAGACACACAAAAACATGGCTCTTCCCAGAACACACGCAGACACACAAAAACATGGCTCTTCCCAGAACACACACAGACACACAAAAACATGGCTCTTCCCAGAACACACACAGACACACAAAAACATGGCTTTTCCCAGAACACCCACAGACACACAAAAACATGGCTTTTCCCAGAACACACACAGACACACAAAAACATGGCTCTTCCCAGAACACACACAGACACACAAAAACATGGCTTTTCCCAGAACACACACAGACACACAGAAACATGGATGTAAGCACTCACACTTTTGCTGCTCCGCTGGCCCCCAAAATACTCCATTCGTGGGTTAAATTCAGTATCAGAACCTACTCACAGCTATCCATGTTGGCGGAGCAGGACACACACACATTAGCAGGACATAAACAAGGACACAGTCACAGTGTGGCTCCATCCTCTCAGCAGACGCTCCAAATAGCCCTGCCCTCAAGTCACAGATTTGTCCTTAATTGGAAAGTTGTCCTAATTGACTTTACCTAATTTATGGGCTAGAACATTTTTACCCTGATTGAACCATAACTTCCATGTGTCTCCAGTCGGTGAAGAGGATAATTGAGGGATTGGGGAGTTGTGGAGTTGTTTTTCTCCATCCGATACAGTTATGTACGCCATCGTATTATACAGTAGCCTCATATGGAAATGAGTCTAAATAAAACATGCACAAAGAACCAGCACAACAGAAATAAACAAGGGAACGATTATGTTTCAACTTGATAATGCAACGCTGTAGGGTGGTACTAGTTTGTATGTGTGCGTGTGTGTAGATATCTTAATTATTCTAGAATTATTATTGTATTAGTCTGTGACACAGAGAAAAATAACAGAGAGAAATAACGAGGTAGTGAAAAGAGAGGATGATAGGTAAGACGAGTGTCACGATCGTGTGGAGGATTGACGGACCAAAACGCAGCTTTAGGAAAATAAGCCATCTCCTTTTTATTAAAGAAGAAGGCAAACGAAACAAAAACACTTAAACACTAAACAAAACAAGAAAACGATCGTGAAGCTAAACAACGATGTGCACACACTGGCTACAAACGTATCACATAGACAACTACTCACAACAAATGAAAGCCTATGGCTACCCTAAATAAGGCTCCCAATCAGAGACAACCGAAATCAGCTGTCTCTAATTGGGAACTCATTCAGGTAACCATAGACTCTCCTAGACAACTAAACATACATAGACAACGCTAGACACATGTACTCAACACAAACCCATATACTACACCCAACAACCCCTTTACCATAGAATCACCCAAAACCAACAAAACACAAACATTCCCCATGTCACACCCTGACCTAACTAAAATAATAAAGAAAACAAAGAATACTAAGGTCAGGGCGTGACAACGAGGTGCAGACTTATGATAAGAAAAGACCTCAAGACTATAACCTACAGTGTATGTATCTATAATGTCACTCTAAATGGCGTATCCATTAAAGGTCATCCAATGCTAACAGAGGGACAATGAGTTTCCCTTAAACACATTTACATAATCTAGACAGAAATACCTGTTGTATTTTGTTGAAGAGCCAGTACATTTGAAACTGAAGATACTCAGTGTGCGGACACATGCCAAACACACTGGAAGAGCCAGTACATTTGAAACTGAAGATACTCAGTGTGCGGACACATGCCAAACACACTGGAAGAGCCAGTACATTTGAAACTGAAGATACTCAGTGTGCGGACACATGCCAAACACACTGGAAGAGGAATGCTATTTTATTATTAGGGTTGAACTGTTTCTCTGGCACTGTTCTCAGGGTTTTCCTTTAGATGTATTTAAACAATAGCCTGAAGCACACCCTCTAATTACTGTATGTATGGGGTTTAGTTTGTATTCCTTGATACTGTTAATGCCTTTGTACCTGTGTTTGTGTGAATGTGTGTTGAGTAGGGAACACTAAATACTGACTACCCCCCCCAGCCCGCCCCCCCTCTACAAAGGGTCAAAAGCGTTCCACAGGGATGCTGGCCCATGTTGACTCCAATGCTTCCCACGGTTGTGGCAAGTTGGCTGGATGCCGTTTAGGTGGTGGACCTGATACACAGGGGAAACTGTTGAGCGTGAAAAATCCAGCAGCGTTGCAGTTCTTGACACATACCAGTGCGCCTGGCACCTACTACCATACCCCGTTCAAAGGCACTTAAATTGTTTGTCTTGCCCGTTCACCCTCTGAATGGCACACATACACAATCCATGTCTCAATTGTCTCACGGCTTAAAAGTCCTTCATCTACACTGATTGAAGAGGATTGATCAAGTGACATCAATAGGGGATCATAGCCTTTCACTTGGATTGTGACTCTGGCTACTGGACAATAAAATAAAGTTCATATAAAATAATTGCCTCCACAGATATGGTTAGATTTTGGTAAGGTAAGACATGCCTCATTATATGTAATGTAGGCTTAAATGTTTGGGTCTCCGTATCTGTTTTCAAAATGCATACTGCCTCCAGCTCATTGCAGATTGGTGTGTGATACGCTGATGAAGCCTTCCGTTACCTAGGCGTTTGCTGTTCGAGATGCTGTAGGAGCAGCTCTCGCATTGTCAGAGCGATTTTCCGCTTAAAGTCTCTGTATCTGTATGCTGTACGGGTGTGATAAATAAGATACATAACCAATATACTGTACACACATGCAAATTTAATTCCACTCAATTATGCTAATTAACTGATAGACAAGTAAGCATGACCAGTCAAATGTATGTCCATCGAATGGTATTTCCATCAATGAATAGGCTAAAAAGCATTATTTCGCAATGGGAACTTTTCTTCTCCTGGACAACTGGCCAGAGGTTTATTTAATTAATTTTTTATCCTCCAAAAACCGGCTATTAATGGCTTACGAAACCCTGGTGGGTGTATGTGGCAGATGATGAGAAGCGGAGGTTGAGATGTGTCAGGAATTAAAGCGCCAGCAGCGTCTCTCTCTCTCTCTCTCCCTCTCTCTCTCTCTCTCTCTCTCTCTGTGTATCTCTCTGTCTCTCTCTCTCCCTCTCCCTCTCTCTGTCTCTCTCTCTCTCTCTCTCTGTGTATCTCTCTGTCTCTCTCCCTCTCTGTGTCTCTGTCTCTCTCTCTCTGTGTCTCTGTCTCTCTGTCTCTATTTCTCTCTGTCTCTCTGTCTCTCTGTCTCTCTGTCTCTGTGTGTGTCATGTCAGCTTCTCTCACAAACCAGTGAGCCACCACCAGGTCGCACCACAGAGAGAGAGGAGAAGAGGGTGCAATCAAAGCAGCAAGATGTGTGACCTGTTGCTACAAGAAAAGGGCAACCACTGAAGAACAAACACCATTGGATATACAAACTATATTTATTTTCCCTTTTGTACCTTAACTATTTGCACATCATTACAACACTTTCTATAGACATTTGAAATGTCTTTATTCTTTTGGAACTTTTGTAAGTGTAATGTTTACTGTAGATTATTATTATTTTTTCACTTTTGGTTATCTATTTCACTTGCTTTGGCAATGTAAACACGTTTCCCATGCCAATAAAGCCATTGAATTGAGAGGGAGGGGAGGAAGAGAGAGAGGGAGGGGAGGAAGAGAGAGGGGGAGGGGAGGAAGAGAGAGAGGGAGGGGAGGAAGAGAGAGAGGGAGGGGAGGAAGAGAGAGGGAGGGGAGGAAGAACAGTGATAGATAGAGACGAGTGACAAAGAGGGAATGAACAAGACATAGCAGAGATGGTGTTAGGCTGAAATGGGAGGAAAGATAGACAAATTAACAGGGTACGGAAGGAGAGAGAGAGAAAAGAGGAGGTGGGAGCTTAGAGGCTGCTCTCTCCGCCTCACATTACAATCTCTCTCTATTGAAAGGCACCCAGTCATACCCATGTTTTCTATAGCAGAGGACGACGTTGTGGGCTGGGTGTTTCTGTTAGATTCTTTCTGTTTTCATCTCTCCTTCCTCCCAAATGTGTTGCCTAGTAAACACCAGGATTAGGTGTAGGAGGAGAGATTCCATCCGTCAGGTCATCTCTCACCCCCTCCCCCTCATTCAACAAACACAAGTACACACACACACACACACGGGCCCAGCTATTGTGTATTTGTATACCTCCTCCTCACAACCCCAGCCAGAGGAAAGGAAGAGAGGAGGATGGGGAAAAGGGGAGGCACATGTGATGGGGTTATTTAAATCTCTCTGGGGGAAGCTTAGATCTCTCTTCAGAATCATTTGACAGGATTTACCCATCCACCCCTCCGCCAAAATACTGAGCATTTTGTATCCCGAGCCAGTCAACGTATCGTATCCAATGTGGGGGACTATATCAATTCCAAATGATTGTGCCTCTCAATAACTGATGACAATGTCTGGCCACGGAGACAGATGATTGATGATGATTCTATGGATAATATGAGTAAGCACATACACACGGGGCCAAAGCGGCTGGCTGACGGTGATTCTAGAGGGGCTGACGCATGCTTTGGCCCCGTGCTGGAGAGAGGAAACAGGCCATGTAAGTGTGTGTGCCCTGCTCTGTGCTCTGGCTGAAAGAAGAGAAAGTCAGGACACGCTGTGCACGACGAAGCACAAATCACCTGGAATTACCACCCACAGACTCACCCATCCATCTCTCACTGCCCCCAGACCGGCTGCCATGAATACACACACAGACAGGTGCAAACATACATTAACACACACTTATGCACATCCTTGTGCGTGCAGTTGCATACACACTGGCTGTCACGGACACATGTGCACACACGCACACTTATGGACACACAACTCACACACTATGTACTCGCCCAAACACAACTATAATCCAAAAACAATCATATATAATTGTAGGCTACACTTAGAAAATACATCTACACGTTTCTACTTACTTCACTACACAATAACACACACATTCTGTTCTCCTAGGGTACGCATTAACGTCACACACAGAACACTACACACCCGCCCACAGCTAAGAAAAGCAGTTGCACACACACACACACACACACACACACACACACACACACACACACACACACACACACACACACACACACACACACACACACACACACACACACACACCTACAGACCTTTGTTCTGTTTGCCTGCACAGTCCTTGGCTGGCCCGCTACAGCAGTCCCAGATGTACTTGATAGCTGATGACAGTAGTTACAGTGAGGAGCAATGTTCCTTCTCTGTGTTGTTCTGTTATTACATGACAAGCCTGTTCTCACACACACACACCTCTCTCCTGCCTCCCTACTGTGTGATTTAGTGCTCACACTGTTTACTCTCCAGAGAATGTCGCACAAGACCTCGGAAAATTATAACTCAACCCCCAGTTTGAGCCTTTCTCCAAATTATGGCCCTTGATTTGTGTCGTTATTGCGTCTTTAGTACAGTGTGCCCCACCGCCCGGCCCGCACAGCCCAACACCGCCACCTAGTGCTTAGCCCATATGCCCATAGGAATGTCGCCATAGGGGTGAGTGTGTGTTTGAGAGAGGGCGAGTGGGTGAGTGTGCGTGTGTGTTTGTGAGCGAGTGTGTGTAGGAGTGTGTGGGCGTGTGTGCCTGCGTCCGTGCCTGTGTGTGCATATCTGACTGTGTGTGTGTCTGTTTTTGTGTGTGTCTGAGCCTGTCCTGGATTTCATTACCCAGGGCAGGTCCTGGCTGACTGCTGGAGAATTCAGAAATGCCCGGGCCATCTGCTGCAGATTAGAATTAGACCTACAGCCCAATTCAATTAGCATCCCCAACCAGCCACACTGATTGGCCAGGGAGAGGGGAAAGGCTAGGAGGCGAAGTCTACGGCAAAGGTGGTCAGCCAGGGAAGCTAGGCTACTCTATTGACCAAGGAGGGGGGGGAACGCTAGGAGGCTAACTCTACTAGAGGCTAAGGCTACAGTACAGGCAGTCAATCAGGCCGCAGGGAAAAACTAGGCGGCTGACGCTACACAAGGATAAAGCTCTCCACTCACATCACTCTGTTATTTACCGCGTGTGTGTGCGCTTTGGTGGAGCCTGATTCTTTCAGAGCAAAGTGTATCTTTTAGTAACATGATACCTCACCTGTCTATGCATTCCTAAACTCGCACATAGCAACATTCACAAGGGGGCGATAGTAGAGATTTTCTTGTTGCTTTCTTTCCATTTGTGGTAAAAGCAACAAATAATTATGTTGAAAACATCATCACCACTGCTAGATAATTTCAAAGGAATCCAACTACATATTTGAATAATAGCTACATGTAATAGAAGTTTAGGTTTGTTTTACATGATCTCATTTTGTGCCTGCCAGTTGGCTGTAGGCTAATCAGCTAGTAGTATGCTAGCTAGCTGGCTAAAAACAGCAAGCAAGCTAGCCTTTTAGCTTCCCACATCTCCCCATGTGAAATAGATTTATAATTCAATAATATCCACTGGAAAAGATTCCTATACTGTCCAGGGTAACCTAAAACATTATCCCAGTTTGATTTGCTGCTTGTATGTATTCGCTCCCATTTCAGCTAAAAATAATGTCATCATTTTTGCTCATAGAGAGAAAAAAAAGCACATGGTTAGCAGCTGTTTTTACCGTTTCAAAATATCCTAGAATCACATAGTTATTACTTTTAAACAAAATACTTTTTGGGGTGGATTCTAATAAAGCTACAATGTTGTTTGGTTTATTGTCTGAAGAGTCACTGAGATTATATTTGGTTATCAATGCAAAATAGGCTGCTAATGCTTAGCCTATAGATCAGATCAAGGAACCAAGCGAGTTTGGTTCAGCTTCATTGCCTACACAACAGTGACAACCCTTGCCCCCAATGCAGGACAATGAATTATACGGTGGGTTACAATATCATGGCTGCAAATGTAACAGTATAACTTTACGTCGTCCCCTCGCCCCGACACGGGCGCGAACCAGGGACCCTCTGCACACATCGACAACAG
>NC_074700.1:13920877-13958377 GCF_029448725.1 Salvelinus fontinalis | reverse complement strand
GGTGACGGCTGCAGTGCTGTGCGAGGCTGCTGCCATGGTTACCAGGCACGCTCGAGGGGGTGGGGGGGGGGGGGTGTAGTGCTCCATGTGAGTCAGTGATAATAGCTGCCAGGCCGGAAGCCCACAGGACATAGCAATAACACAGCACTGTTATAGCCAGCACTAAATTAACTACTGGAGACTGGTGACAGCACTGTTATAGCCAGCACTAAATAAACTACTGGAGACTGGTGACAGCACTGTTATAGCCAGCACTAAATAGACTACTGGAGACTGGTGACAGCACTGTTATAGCCAGCACTAAATAGACTACTGGAGACTGGTGACAGCACTGTTATAGCCAGCACTAAATAGACTACTGGAGACTGGTGACAGCACTGTTATAGCCAGCACTAAATAGACTACTGGAGACTGGTGACAGCACTGTTATAGCCAGCATTAAATAGACTACTGGAGACTGGTGACAGCACTGTTATAGCCAGCACTAAATTAACTACTGGAGACTGGTGACACAGCACTGTTATAGCCAGCACTAAATAGACTACTGGAGACTGGTGACACAGCACTGTTATAGCCAGCACTAAATTAACTACTGGAGACTGGTGACAGCACTGTTATAGCCAGCACTAAATAGACTACTGGAGACTGGTGACAGCACTGTTATAGCCAGAACTAAATAGACTACTGGAGACTGGTGACAGCACTGTTATAGCCAGCACTAAATAAACTACTGGAGACACAGCACTGTTATAGCCAGCACTAAATAGACTACTGGAGACTGGTGACAGCACTGTTATAGCCAGCACTAAATAGACTACTGGAGACTGGTGACACAGCACTGTTATAGCCATCACTAAATAAACTACTGGAGACACAGCACTGTTATAGCCAACACTAAATAGACTACTGGAGACTGTTGACACAGCACTGTTATAGCCAGCACTAAATAGACTTTTGGAGACTGGTGTCACCGCACTGTTATAGCCAGCACTAAATAAACTAGTGGAGACTGGTGACAGCACTGTTATAGCCAGCACTAAATAAACTACTGGAGACACAGCACTGTTATAGCCAGCACTAAATAGACTTTTGGAGACTGGTGTCACCGCACTGTTATAGCCAGCACTAAATAGACTACTGGAGACTGTTGACACAGCACTGTTATAGCCAGCACTAAATAGACTTTTGGAGACTGGTGTCACCGCACTGTTATAGCCAGCACTAAATAGACTACTGGAGACTGGTGACACAGCACTGTTATAGCCAGCACTAAATAGACTACTGGAGACTGTTGACACAGCACTGTTATAGCCAGCACTAAATAGACTTTTGGAGACTGGTGTCACCGCACTGTTATAGCCAGCACTAAATAGACTACTGGAGACTGGTGTCACCGCACTGTTATAGCCAGCACTAAATAAACTACTGGAGACTGGTGACAGCACTGTTATAGCCAGCACTAAATAGACTACTGGAGACTGTTGACACAGCACTGTTATAGCCAGCACTAAATAGACTTTTGGAGACTGGTGTCACCGCACTGTTATAGCCAGCACTAAATAGACTACTGGAGACTGGTGACAGCACTGTTATAGCCAGCACTAAATTAACTACTGGAGACTGGTGACACAGCACTGTTATAGCCAGCACTAAATAGACTACTGGAGACTGGTGACACAGCACTGTTATAGCCAGCACTAAATAGACTACTGGAGACTGGTGACACAGCACTGTTATAGCCAGAACTAAATAGACTACTGGAGACTGGTGACACAGCACTGTTATAGCCAGCACTAAATAGACTACTGGAGACCGGTGACACAGCACTGTTATAGCCAGCACTAAATAGACTACTGGAGACTGGTGACACAGCACTGTTATAGCCAGAACTAAATAGACTACTGGAGACTGGTGACAGCACTGTTATAGCCAGCACTAAATAAACTACTGGAGACACAGCACTGTTATAGCCAGCACTAAATAGACTACTGGAGACTGGTGACAGCACTGTTATAGCCAGCACTAAATAGACTACTGGAGACTGGTGACACAGCACTGTTATAGCCATCACTAAATAAACTACTGGAGACACAGCACTGTTATAGCCAACACTAAATAGACTACTGGAGACTGTTGACACAGCACTGTTATAGCCAGCACTAAATAGACTTTTGGAGACTGGTGTCACCGCACTGTTATAGCCAGCACTAAATAAACTAGTGGAGACTGGTGACAGCACTGTTATAGCCAGCACTAAATAAACTACTGGAGACACAGCACTGTTATAGCCAGCACTAAATAGACTTTTGGAGACTGGTGTCACCGCACTGTTATAGCCAGCACTAAATAGACTACTGGAGACTGTTGACACAGCACTGTTATAGCCAGCACTAAATAGACTTTTGGAGACTGGTGTCACCGCACTGTTATAGCCAGCACTAAATAGACTACTGGAGACTGGTGACACAGCACTGTTATAGCCAGCACTAAATAGACTACTGGAGACTGTTGACACAGCACTGTTATAGCCAGCACTAAATAGACTTTTGGAGACTGGTGTCACCGCACTGTTATAGCCAGCACTAAATAGACTACTGGAGACTGGTGTCACCGCACTGTTATAGCCAGCACTAAATAAACTACTGGAGACTGGTGACAGCACTGTTATAGCCAGCACTAAATAGACTACTGGAGACTGTTGACACAGCACTGTTATAGCCAGCACTAAATAGACTTTTGGAGACTGGTGTCACCGCACTGTTATAGCCAGCACTAAATAGACTACTGGAGACTGGTGACAGCACTGTTATAGCCAGCACTAAATTAACTACTGGAGACTGGTGACACAGCACTGTTATAGCCAGCACTAAATAGACTACTGGAGACTGGTGACACAGCACTGTTATAGCCAGCACTAAATAGACTACTGGAGACTGGTGACACAGCACTGTTATAGCCAGAACTAAATAGACTACTGGAGACTGGTGACACAGCACTGTTATAGCCAGCACTAAATAGACTACTGGAGACCGGTGACACAGCACTGTTATAGCCAGCACTAAATAGACTACTGGAGACTGGTGACACAGCACTGTTATAGCCAGCACTAAATTAACTACTGGAGACTGGTGACAGCACTGTTCTAGCCAGCACTAAATAGACTACTGGAGACTGGTGACACAGCACTGTTATAGCCAGCACTAAATTAACTAGTGGACACTGCATGGATACGTAAACAGCCTTGCTGGTATGCATGGCTAGTCTGTCTGAGCAGAGTTTTATATCTGAACTAGTCACACGTGTCAACATGTCTGTTAGAGTTTCTGAGTATGTACGTTATGTATTTCTGAATGTACGTAATGCTTTCATCAAGATGTAAGTGAGTGTACATATGTATTCATGTTCTCTGACCGTGGCCATATGCTGCTCTTTCATGTGAGATGTTTTCATGATGTAATGTCTGACTATGATAATCATTTACGTTGTCTGATCCATCCAACCGTTTCCTGTGTCCCCCTTTCAAATGTTGAGGAGTCTAGTCATGGTAATAAGTTCTAACTTGCTCCATCTGACTCTGTGTGTCTGTAACGGCTCTCGTCGGAATGAGTGGACCAAAGCGCAGCGTGGAAAGTGTTCAGGATTTTATTGATCAAAGAAACACTCGAACAAGTAACAAAACGAAAGCGAACAGTTCTGTCAGTTAAACAGATACTAAACAGAACATAACTACCCACAAAACACAGGTGGGGAAAAGGCTGCCTAAGTATGATTCCCAATCAGAGACAACGATAGACAGCTGCCTCTGATTGGGAACCACACTCGGCCAAAAACAAAGAAATAGAAAACATAGAATGCCCACCCCAAATCACACCCTGACCTAACCAAATAGAGAAATAAAACGGCTCTCTAAGGTCAGGGCGTGACAGTCTCCATTCCTCTCCTGGGGTATAGAGGAGGGGTTCCAGGCCTTAGAGGACTACCAGGAGACCCTCTCCACCATGAAGGCATCCAGGATCATCAGGACCTTTGAGAAGGAGGTGGAGCGTTGGGAGCGCTGCCTCTCTCTGGTGCTGGAGTTCATGGAGGTGGTACTCAGTGAGGATACAAATACATGCAGAGAGAGACACACACTAACACATGCAGAGAGAGACACACAAACACATGCAGAGAGAGACACACACAAACACATGCAGAGAGAGACACACACAAACACATGCGAAGAGAGAGACACACACTTTATCTCTCTCTCTCTCTCTCTCTCACCTTCTCTCTTTCTCTCCTTTCCTCACACATTCTCCCACATTCTTACACCCTGACACAGATTTTGGAAGCTCTTGGGAGTCAGGAACATAACACAGGAACAAAGTGTGGGCCTTCATTTAAGTTGTATACTCTTCTATTTACAAACAACCTTTCCCATCAACTCACAAACATTCACAGAGTCCTCTGACGCCCATATCCTGAGTACACATAAAACACATTGAGCACAACATAAAACATATTGATCCAACCTGAAACACATGGAGAACAACGTAAAACATGTTTGCTCGCTTAGTTCTGATCAGCTGTCTAAACAGAGTGGTGTTTTAGCAACATCTATTGTGTGCGGCCGGGTGTAAACACACCTGTACCACGTTTAGAGCGAGGTTCAACCCGTCTGTTTCCTATCTTCTCGCTGTGTTTCTCTCTCTCCCTTCTCTTTCTCTCTCTCATTCTTTCTTTCGCTGTCTCTATCTCTCTATATCCTCTCGGCTTTCTTTTATCCGTTTTTTCTCCTTTTCTTTCTCTCTCTCTCTCTACCGTGTTGGGCCAGTAACCGGAAGGATCGAATCCCCGAGCTGACAAGGTAAAAATCTGCCGTTTTGCCCCTGAGCAAGGCAGTTAACCCACTGTTCCCCGGGCTGTCTGATTCAGAGGGTTGGGTTAAATGCGGAAGACACATTTCAGTTGAATACATTCAGTTGTACAACTGACTAGGTATCCCCCTTTCCCTTACGCCTCCTCTCTCTCTCTCTATTTCATCCCTCTCCTCTCTAGAACATGTTCCTGTGCGAGGACATCCGTAAGCAGCTTCCCAGAGAGTCCACAGAGTTTGGTGACTATCATGGACCGATTGAACAAGGACAATCCACCACTCAGGTACCCAATGGGGTTGAATGGCAGGAACCCGGTATCCAAGAATTACTGCCCAAAACCACTCCCTTTTCCTAGTATAAATAACTGCGAGAAAACTGTAAAGTATAATAAATTATTTATGTGAGCAGCATGGCGTGAAATGGAACTGTTAAATTATTTGCAATGTGTAAATCTGGCTTCTCTACGGCCTCTGCATGATGAATCAACGCTCAGGGTGGGACAGACATCTCAGTATGGAGCACACTTCACAATGCACTTCACAAACCCATCATCTCATCACGGGAACTTTTCTCTTGTGACAGGTAGGTAGTCTATGCTACAGTAATATAAAGACTGAATGCACGTCTCATTTACCCATCTCCATCTGGCTTTCACCTTCTTTTTTTATTGTAAAGATTTTGTATTTTTTTTTGCAGCTGCAGAGTTTTAAAACTGCCTATCACTCGAATATCTTTGCTTTAAATCATTACGCGCGCGAGCCCTCTCTCGCAGTCTCTCTCTCTCTCTCTCTCTCTCCATAACCTCCATTCAAATTGCATCCAAAATAGATAACCCTGTTCTAGATAACCCTGTTCTAGATAACCCAGTTCTAGATAACCCAGTTCTAGATAACCCAGTTCTAGATAACCCTGTTCTAGATTGATACTGTATATAGCCCTATATATAGATGTCCTAGTCTACCTCTTTCAGGTAATACATTTAATGCAGTATTAGCCTCTTATTTAGCTAATTAATGATGGGTTATGCATAATAAGCTTTGAAAGTATAGCCTCTGTCTCTTGCACAATATGCTAGCAGCTGTGCTCCGCTGGCCTCTCCTTAACAAATGCTCCTTAGCTCTTGGAGTCCCATGCAGGAAAAACTAGACTAGAATAGCTTGCTGGACATATTTTTTTGGGGGGGGATTTCTTATAACAATAGACTATTCAAAAAGGGATGCAAGCTATTGTTTGCTGAATGTTAAGTACAGCAGCCAATAGAACTCACAGGAAGCTTGAAAGAAGAGCGAAAGCGCGATGGATGTAGGCTATAGCAGTTATTTCTTCCCATAACCATCAATCTTCGTGAAGAAAAGTGAAAGCCTCCTGCATCTAATTCTAGTTCTACATTATTCAAGGATGTCATTAGAATGATGAAGATGAGGACAACGAAACCTATGTAATTTAACTGTTGAAAGCGAGGAAGGAATGAAGCAACAATAGAGAGAGAAAGAGGAGGTAGGCTAATAACATCAGGGGAAATATTATGAACGGTATATATGTGTCAGCCTACTAATTATACAAATATGTCCTATTAAATCAAATTCGCTAGCCTATACTTGTAACTTTCTAGTCTGCATGTGCAGCACCAGAATCGAATGTTCTCTCCCTGCTTTATCATGGTTTGAATGATGTGCGTAATTCCAGTCCATATAATACAGTATAATACAATACAGTACAGCAATACAGTTCACACAAAAAAAGATTAGCCTAATGGAGCTAGTTTCATTTATTTACCCAAGAGAGCATATAGCTAGCTACATCTGTGGGCTTTTATGTTTATCTGTCGTGCGTAATGTGCAGTAGCCTATATCATATATGTATTGGATAATGGCACAATCATTTGGGCTCTTTTGGGCTTGTGCTCATTAAATGTCTTTAATGTAGGCCTCATAAAATGTATCCCATATATGACTCCTCAGGCTCAGGTAGCATTAGGGTTGATGCAGCTGTCAAACTTTTTCAGGATCTGAGGGCCCTTGCCAAATCTTTTCAGATTCCTGAAAGGGAAGGTGTCATTGTCGTGCCTTCTTCACAACTATGTGTGTGTGGACCATGTTAACCTGTCTAGGATCAGCGTGGCGCTAGCGGCACACCCCCCCCCCCCCACTGAAAAACCAGTGCCGCGAAATTCAAAAAAAATATTTTTTTTAAATATTTAACTTTCACACATTAAAGTCCAATACAGCTAATGAAAGACACAGATCTTGTGAATCCAGTCAACATTTCCGATTTTTAAAATGTTTTACAGGGAAGACACAATATGTAAAGATGTACATCTATTACCTAAAAACACATTAGCATAATCCACCGTCTTTTATTTGTCCACCAACACCAGTAGCCATCACCAATTCGGCTAAACTAAGATATTTATAGCCCCTAACCAACAAAAAACTCATTAGATGACAGTCTGATAACATATTTATGGTATGGGATAGGTTTTGTTAGAAAAAAGTGCATATTTCAGGTAGACTTCATAGTTTACAATTGCACCCACCATCACAAATGGACTAGAATAATTACAATGAGCAACGTGTTTACCTAACTACTAATCATCAAACATTTCGTAAAAATACACAGCATACACGAATCGAAAGACACAGATCCTGTGAATACAGACAATATTTCAGATTTTCTAAGTGTCTTACAGCGAAAACACAATAAATCGTTATATTAGCTTAGCACATAGCAATTAGCAGCCCAGCATTGATTCTAGCCAAAGTGAGCGATAAAAGTCAACATCGCCAAAAGATATTAATTTTTTCACTAACCTTCTCAGAATTCTTCCGATGACACTCCTGTAACATCACATTACAACATGCATATACAGTTTGATCGAAAATGTTTATATTTAGCCCCCAAAATCATGGTTAGACAATGTGAAATGTAGCTCAGTTGGTCAGAAAATGTCCTTGCGCCACTTAGACAGTGATCTACTCTTATACATAAATACTCATAAACGTGACTAAAAAATACAGGGTGGACAGGGATTGATAGACAATTTAATTCTTAATACAATTGCGTTATTACATTTTTTAATTTATCCTTACTTTTCAATACAGTTTGCGCCAAGCGAAGCTACGTCAAAAAACATGGCGTCCTAAGCCACTAAAATGTTTCGACAGAAACACGATTTATCATAATAAAAATGTCCTACCTTGAGCTGTTCTTCCATCAGTATCTTGGGCAAAGGATCCTTTCTTGGGAGAAATCGTCTTTTGGTGGAAAGCTGTCCTCTTGCCATGTGGAAATGTCAACTGCGTTCGGGATGAACTGAAAAGCGTGCCCAACTTTTCACATCGTTGCAAAAATAAATGTCCCAAAATCGCACTAAACGGATATAAATTGCTATAAAACGCTTTAAATTAACTACCTTATGATGTTTTTAACTCCTATAACGAGTGAAAAGATGACCGGAGAAATATAACAGGCTAAACTAACGCTTGGAACAAGTGCGCGCCGGTGTCCTCTTGGCTCATGACGCAGCTCCCAAAGAATGACTAGCTTCAGGGTTTTTTCATTTGTAGGGCCTGTGAACGCGCAATCGACCCCGTTGGAATCGTCATCACGTAAAGGCATCCAGGGGAAGACGTAAGAAGTGTCCGTATAGTCATAGCAACGACAGTGCCCTTTTAAATGACTTCAGAACAGTGGCCAACATTTCTCAAATCTGACTCCATGTCAGGGAAATTGCTGTAGAATGGGCTCTGTTCCACTTAGAGACAAAATTTCAACTCCTATAGAAACTATAGACTGTTTTCTATCCAATAATAATAATAATATGCATATTGTACGATCAAGGATTTTGTGGGAAGCCGTTTAAAAAATTAGCCAAATTAGCATAAGTAGTCTAAACAGCGCCCCCATCCCCAACAGGTTAATTCCTTATGTGGACACAGAGGAGCTTGAAGCTCTCGACCCGCCCCACTACAGCCCCCGTCGATGTAGATGGGGGAGTGATCGGCCCTCTGTTTCATGTAGTCCACAATCAGCTTATTTGTCTTGCTGATGTTGAGAGAGAGGTTGTTGTCCTGGCACCACACTGCCAGGTCACTGACTTCCTCCCTATAGGCTGTCTCATCATCTTCTGTGATCAGGCCAACCACGGCCGTGTCACCAGCAAACTTAATGATGGTGTTGGAATCATTCGAGGCCATGCAGTCGTGGGTGAACAGGGAAAAGGAGGGGACTAAGCACACACCCCTGAGGGGCCCCGTGTTGAGGGTCGGCGTGGTGGATGTGTTGTTGCCTACCCTCACCACCAGGGGGTGGCACGTCAGGATGTCCAGGATCTTAGTGATGAGCTTGGAGGGAACTCTGGTGTTGAACGCTGAGCTGTGCTCGATGAACAACATTCCCAAATAGGTGTTCCTCTTGTCCAGGTGGGTGAGGGCAGTCTGGAGTGCAATAGAGATTGCGTCATCTGTGTATCTGTTTGGACGGTATGTGAATTGGAGTTGCTCCAGGGTGTCTGGGATGATGGTGTTGATGTGAGCTATTACCCGACTTTCAAAGCATTTAATAGCTACAGATGTGAGTGCCTCGGGGCGATAGTCATTTATACAGGTTACCTTGGCGTTCTTGGGCAAATGGACTATGGTGATCTGCTTGAAACATGAAGGTATTACAGACTTGGTCAGGGAGAGATTGAAAATGTCAGTGAAGACACTTGCCAGCTGGTCAGTGCATTTTCTAAGTACTCATCCTGGTAATCCATCTGGCCACACAGCCTTGTGAATGTTAACATGTTTAAAGGTCTTACTCACCAGCTACGGAGAGCGAGATCACACAGTCGTCTGGAACAGCTGGTGCTCTCATGCATGGTTCAGTGTTGCTTGTCTCGAAGCAAGCATAGAAGGCATTTATCGTGTCTGGTAGACTAGCATAACTGGTTAGTTCGCTGCTGGGTTTCCCTTTGTAATCTGTGATAGTATGAAAGCCCTGCCACATCCAACGAGAGTCATAGCCAGCGTAATATGATTTGATTTTAGTCCTTTATTGGCACTGCCTGTTTGATGTTTCGTCGGAGGTTGAAGTGGGATTTCTTATAAGCGTCCAGGTTAGAGTCCCACTCCTTGAAAGCAGCAGCTCTAGACTTTAGCTGAGTGTGGATGTTGCCTGTAATCCATGGCTTCTGGTTGGGATATTTCCATACGGTCACTGTGGGGATGACATCGTCAATGCACTTATTAATGAAACCGGTGACTGATGTGGTAAACTACTCAGTGTTATCAGATGAATCCCAGAACATATTCCAGTCTTTGCTATCAAAGCCCTCCTATAGTTCAGGCTCGGATACTGTGAGGTTCTGGCATTTAAGCGGTTTTTAACATGTTCTACCCAGAGTAGACTTTGTCATTGCGCTAACGCTAGTTAGCAGTGGCTCACCAAACTACATAAAAAATGGTTTTCACGAGTTCATCTGACTCTGGGTAATAATTTTTTACATTTTTTATCTGTTGTGTCTGGTCATATCTATGTTTTTCTGATGTGTGTGTACGTGTGTGTGTGTGTGTTCATGCATACGTGTGTCTAGGCCTGGCTGTGTGACTTGGAGAGGACCATGCACTGGACATTGAAGGACTCTCTGAAGAGCTGTTCCATGGCCCTAAAGAAGATGACTGGGAAGAGAGACAAATGGGTCAAAGACTGGACAAGTCGGTATTCTCTCTCTCTCTTTCTCTGTGTCTCTCTTTTTCTTTCTCTATCGCTCTCTCGCTTTCTCTCACTCTCACTCTCCCTGATACACTCTCTCTGCTCTCATTCTTCTCTTCCATCCCTCACTGTGTATGTTTGTCCTTATTGAACACTCACTGTCTCTGTGTCTCTCATTGTCTCTCTGTGTGCCTTCTGTGTGATTCTGCAAAATTGAAGTCAAAAACAAATGTCCACCTAAAATGTAACTTCATTGCTGTACTCTTCCTGTCCAGATGCTGATCACAGCCAGTCAGATCCAGTGGATCGCTGACGTCACCACATCTCTCCTCACAGGCAAGGAGAGAGCCGACAAGTCTGTCCTTGAAGAACAGGTCAGAGAGAGCGAGAGAGAGAGAGAAGGGCTGCACTCTGTTAACAATACGTCATTACGAGTGGTGAAACTCTACTGCTGGAAGTAGACTCCAAGAGTATGAGTGATGAGGATGTGCAACAGAGTAGGTCCTGTCACCGTCCCTCACTGAGCATGAACCAGGCGTGCGCTCAGCAGGACATTCAGATAGAATTACACTATGTGGAACAAAAATTCCTCTCTGATATGTAGAAGGAGTCACTTCTGCTCTGTGCGTGGCATTTTTATCTGCAACGTTTGGCTTCTGAACGTGGCCCAGGGACCTTCTGCACAACAACACTAGCGCCTGTCTGACTCTTTAACCTTTGACCCTTTGAGCCCTGCCCGTCAGTTGTCCATGCTGCACCGTTACTCTGACGCCATCCGGGGGAACCTGTCCAAGATCCTGCAGTTAAAGATCGTGGCGCTGGAGGTGCACAACCATGACATCATCAACAAGCTGGCCAAGTCGGGCTGTAACCACATCAACACCTTGGACTGGCTCTGCCAGCTCCGCCTCTACTGGGAGAAGGTACGGAAAGGTGGATGAGAGGAGGTAGAATAAAAAGCAGGGAGAGGGATGAAAGCGTTTCCTGTTTATAGGAAGTGTCAGACCAACACACACTTCCTGTACAGCTATGGGTACAGGACATTAGCAGATGTTAATGCGAGTGTAGCAAAATGCTTGCTCTTCTAGTTCCGACAGCGCAGTAATATCTAACAAGTAATCTAACAAATTCACAATAACTAACTATTATACACAAATGTAAACGAATTAATAAGAATACGTACATAGAAATATGTGGATGAGCGATGGCTGTGCAGCATAGGCAAGATGCAGTAGATGGTATAATATACAGTATATAGATATGAGATGAGTAATGTAGGATATGTAGACATTATTAAAGTGGCATTATTTAAAGTTACTTGTGATACCTTTATTAAATCAATTTATTAAATGTATTAAAGTGACCTCGCTGTTTTTAACAAACATAATCGATAATATTTCAACCGGACCGTAACCTATTCAATAAGAGAGAAAAGGAAAATGGAGAACTCCACTCTCGCGCGCAGGAACTATTCAGAGGACACCTGACTACTTTTGAAAAATCTAGCTCATTTTTCAAAATAAAAGCATGAAACTATGTCGAAAGCCTGGTCACAGCCTGAGGAAGCCATTGGAAAAGGAATCTGGTTGATACCCCTTTAAATGGAAGAAAGACAGGCCAGGAAACACAGATTTAAAAAAAAATATATATATCACTTCCGGGTTAGATTTTGTCAGGTTTTCGCCTGCAGAATCAGTTTTGTTATACTCACAGACAATATTTTGACAGTTTTGGAAACTTTGGAGTGTTTTCTATCCTAATCTGTAAATTATATGCATATTCTACGATCTGGACCTGAGAAATAGTCTGTTTACCTTGGGAACGTTATTTTTAAATAAAATACAAAATCTGACCCCTAGCGTCAAGAGGTTTTAACTTGGCTTTCGAAGACCTTAGAAAGGCAGGGTAGAATAAATATAGGTCTGTAACAGTTTGGGTCTAGAGTGTCTCCTCTTTAACCTCTAACGAGCACCTACCCCGGGTCCGGGAGCACCCCCCACCCCCCCCCACACTGATTAGCATCGCTAGCATAGCGTCACAATTAAATAGTAGCATCTAAATATCATTAAATCACAAGTCCAAGACACCTAATGAAAGATACAGATCCTGTGAATAAAGCCACCATTTCAGATTTTTAAAATGTTTTACAGGGAAGACACAATATGTAAATCTATTAGCTAAACACGTTAGCAAAAATCAACATTTTTCTTGTCCACCATTTTCTCTCAACACCAGTAGCTATCACCAATTCGGCTAAACTAAGATATTGATAGCCACTAACCAAGAAAAAACCTCAACAGATGACAGTCTGATAACATATTTATGGTATAGGATAGGTTTTGTTAGAAAAATGTGCATATTTCAGGTATAAATCATAGTTTGCCATTGCAGCCAGCATCACAAATCTCACCAAAGCTCCTAGAATTACTATAGACAGCAACGTGTATTACCAATTTACTCATCATAAAACATTTCTTAAAAATACACAGCACATAGCAATGGACAGACACAGATCTTGTGAATTCAGACAACATTTCAGATTTTCTAAGTGTTTTACGGCGAAAACACAATAAATCGTTATATTAGCATACCACATACGCAAACGTTACCCGAGCACTGATTCTAGCCAAAGAGAGCGATATCATATCATCGCCAAAATATATTAATTTTTTCACTAACCTTCTCAGAATCCTTCAGATGACACTCCTGTAACATCATATTACAACATACATATACAGTTTGTTCAAAAATGTGGATATTTAGCCATAAAAAAACGTGGTTATACAATGAAAATAGTAGCAAAACAAGCCTGGAATTGTCGGTCGCCATCTTTGAGTGATCTAGTTTAACCTGTCTAGGATCAGCGTGGCGCTAGCGGCACACCCCCCCCCCCCCCACTGAAAAACCAGTGCCGCGAAATTCAAAAAAAATATTTTTTTAAAATATTTAACTTTCACACATTAAAGTCCAATACAGCTAATGAAAGACACAGATCTTGTGAATCCAGTCAACATTTCCGATTTTTAAAATGTTTTACAGGGAAGACACAATATGTAAAGATGTACATCTATTACCTAAAAACACATTAGCATAATCCACCATCTTTTATTTGTCCACCAACACCAGTAGCCATCACCAATTCGGCTAAACTAAGATATTTATAGCCCCTAACCAACAAAAAAACTCATTAGATGACAGTCTGATAACATATTTATGGTATGGGATAGGTTTTGTTAGAAAAAAGTGCATATTTCAGGTAGACTTCATAGTTTACAATTGCACCCACCATCACAAATGGACTAGAATAATTACAATGAGCAACGTGTTTACCTAACTACTAATCATCAAACATTTCGTAAAAATACACAGCATACACGAATCGAAAGACACAGATCCTGTGAATACAGACAATATTTCAGATTTTCTAAGTGTCTTACAGCGAAAACACAATAAATCGTTATATTAGCTTAGCACATAGCAATTAGCAGCCCAGCATTGATTCTAGCCAAAGTGAGCGATAAAAGTCAACATCGCCAAAAGATATTAATTTTTTCACTAACCTTCTCAGAATTCTTCCGATGACACTCCTGTAACATCACATTACAACATGCATATACAGTTTGATCGAAAATGTTTATATTTAGCCCCCAAAATCATGGTTAGACAATGTGAAATGTAGCTCAGTTGGTCAGAAAATGTCCTTGCGCCACTTAGACAGTGATCTACTCTTATACATAAATACTCATAAACGTGACTAAAAAATACAGGGTGGACAGGGATTGATAGACAATTTAATTCTTAATACAATTGCGTTATTACATTTTTTAATTTATCCTTACTTTTCAATACAGTTTGCGCCAAGCGAAGCTACGTCAAAAAACATGGCGTCCTAAGCCACTAAAATGTTTCGACAGAAACACGATTTATCATAATAAAAATGTCCTACCTTGAGCTGTTCTTCCATCAGTATCTTGGGCAAAGGATCCTTTCTTGGGAGAAATCGTCTTTTGGTGGAAAGCTGTCCTCTTGCCATGTGGAAATGTCAACTGCGTTCGGGATGAACTGAAAAGCGTGCCCAACTTTTCACATCGTTGCAAAAATAAATGTCCCAAAATCGCACTAAACGGATATAAATTGCTATAAAACGCTTTAAATTAACTACCTTATGATGTTTTTAACTCCTATAACGAGTGAAAAGATGACCGGAGAAATATAACAGGCTAAACTAACGCTTGGAACAAGTGCGCGCCGGTGTCCTCTTGGCTCATGACGCAGCTCCCAAAGAATGACTAGCTTCAGGGTTTTTTCATTTGTAGGGCCTGTGAACGCGCAATCGACCCCGTTGGAATCGTCATCACGTAAAGGCATCCAGGGGAAGACGTAAGAAGTGTCCGTATAGTCATAGCAACGACAGTGCCCTTTTAAATGACTTCAGAACAGTGGCCAACATTTCTCAAATCTGACTCCATGTCAGGGAAATTGCTGTAGAATGGGCTCTGTTCCACTTAGAGACAAAATTTCAACTCCTATAGAAACTATAGACTGTTTTCTATCCAATAATAATAATAATATGCATATTGTACGATCAAGGATTTTGTGGGAAGCCGTTTAAAAAATTAGCCAAATTAGCATAAGTAGTCTAAACAGCGCCCCCATCCCCAACAGGTTAATCAATAGCTAATCATATACTTAACTAAAAAATACAGGGTTGACAGGAATCGAAAGACAAATTAGTTCTTAATGCAATCGCTGATTTATATTTTTTACATTATCCTTACTTTTCAATACAGGTTGCGCCAAGCGAAGCTATAGCAAACAAGATGGCGACATAAACGTTTAACATTTATCGACAGAAACACGATTTATCATCATAAATTGTTCTTACTGTGAGCTGTTCTTCCATCAGAATCTTGGGCAAAGAATCCTTTCTTGGGTCTAATCTTCTTTTGGTCGAAAGATGTCCACTTGTCCGTCGAAATGCCCACTAACCTACGACCGGGAGCCCGAAATGTGCCCAGCGCATCAAAGTGCACAACAAAGCAATGTCTCAAAATCGCACTAAAAGGATATAAATTGCTATACAACGGTTCAAATTAACTACCTTATTATGTTTTTAACTCCTATAACGAGTAGAAACATGACCGGAGAAATATTACTGCCTACACTAATGCTTGGAAAAAGTGCAGGTCGGTGTCCAACGCGCGCCCGGTGCATCTGGAAAAGAGTTCCTACCTACAGGTTTTTTCCATTTATAGTGGCTGTGATTGCGCAATCGATACCGTTCAAAGCGTCATCACGTAAAGGCATCCAGGGGAAGACGTAAGCAGTGTCCGTATCCTCATAGCAATAACAGTGGCCTTTAAACTGACTCCAGATCAGGGGCCAAAATGTGTGAAATCTGACTCCATGTCAGGGAAATTGCTGTAGAATGAGTTCTGTTCCACTCAGAGACAAAATTCCAACGCCTATAGAAACTAGAGACTGTTTTCTATCCAATAATAGTAATAATATGCATATTGTACGATCAAGAATTGAGTAGGAAGTCGTTTCATCTGTAGAGACAATTATGCTAATTTGAAACAGCACCCCCTATAGTCGCAAGAAGTTAAAGAGGGGGATGACCGCGGCAGCTTTCCATTCTTTGGGGATCTTAAACGATACGAAAGAGAGGTTGAACGGGCTAGTAATAGAGGTTGCAACAATTGCGGCGGATCATTTTAGAAAGAGAGGGTCCAGATTGTCTAGCCCAGGTGATTTGTAGGGGTCCACATTTTGCAGCTCTTTCAGAACATCAGCTATCTGGATTTGTGTGAAGGAGAAATGGGGGAGGCTTGGGCAAGTTGCTGTGTGGGGTGAAGGGCTGTTGACCGGGGTAGGGGTAGCCAGGTGGAAAGCATGGCCAGCTGGAGAAAAATGCTTATTGAAATTCTCAATTATTCCGAATTTATCGGTGGTGACAGTGTTTCCTAGCCTCAGTGCAGTGTGCAGCTGGGAGGAGGTGCTCTTATTCTCCAAGGACTTTACGGTGTCTCAGAACTTTGTTGAGTTTGTGCTACAGGCTGCAAATTTCTGTTTGATAAAGCTAGCCTTTGCTTTCCTAACTGCCTGTGTTTATTGGTTCCTAACTTCCCTAAAAAGTTGCATATCATGGGGGCTATTCGAAGCTAATGCAGTTGGCCACAAGATGTTTTTGTGCCGGTCAAGGGCAGTCAGGTTTGGATTGAACCAAGGGCTATAACTGTTCTTGGTTCTACATTTGTTGAATGGGGCATGCTTATTTAAGATGGTGAGGAAAGCACTTTTAATGAATAACCAGGCATCCTCTACTGACGGAATGAGGTCAATATCCTTCCAGAATACCCGGCCAGGTCGATTAGAAAGGCCTGCTCGCTGAAGTGTTTTACGGAGCGCTTGACAGTGAAGAGGGGTGGTCGTTTAACCGCAGATCCATTACGGACGCAGGCAATGAGGCAGTGATTGCTGAGCTCCTGGTTGAATACAGCAGAGGTGTATTTAGAGGGCAAGTTGGTCAGGATGATATCTATGAGGGTGCCCGTGTTTACAGATTTGGGGTTGTACCTGGTAGGTTCATTGATCATTTGTGTGAGATTTAGGGCATCTAGCTTAGATTGTAGGACGGCCGGGGTGTTAAGCATGTCCCTGTTTATGTCACCTAACAGCACGAGCTCTGAAGATAGATGGGGGGCAATCAATTCACATATGGTGTCCAGGGCACAGCTGGGGGCAGAGGGTGGTCTATAGCAAGTGGCAACGGTGAGAAACTTGTTTCTGGAAAGGTGGCTTTTTAGAAGTAGAAGCTCAAATTGTTTGGGCACAGACCTGGATAGTATGACAGAACTCTGCAGGCTATTTCTGCAGTAGAATGCAACTCCGCCCCCTTTGGCATTTCAGTTTGTCCGTGATGTGTATGCCGAGGAACTTAAAACTTTCCACCTTCTCCACTACTGTTCCATCGATGTGGATGGGGGGGATGTTCCCTCTGCTGTTTCCTGAAGTACACGATCATCTCCTTTGTTTTGTGGTGAGAGGTTATTTTCCTGACACCACACTCCGAGGGCCCTCACCTCCTCCCTGTAGGCCATCTCGTTGTTGTTGGTACTCAAGCCAACCACTCTAGTGTCGTCTGCAAACTTGATGATTGAGTTGAAGGCATGCATGGACACACAGTCATGGGTGAACAGGGAGTACAGGAGAGGGCTGAGAACAGACCCTTGTGAGTCCCCAGTGTTGAGGATCAACGTGGTGGAGATGTTGTTTCCTACCCTCACCACCTGGGGATGGCCCTTCAGAAAGTCCAGGACCTAGTTGCACAGGGCGGGGTCGAGACCCAGAGTCTCGAGCTTAATGACGAATTTGGAGGGTACTATGATGTTAAATGATGAGCCGTAGTCAATGAACAGCATTCCTACATAGGTATTCCTCTAGTCCAGATGGGATAGGGCAGTGTGCAGCATGATTGCGATTGTGTCGTCTGTGGACCTATTGGGGCGGTAAGCAAATTGAAGTGGGTCTAGGGTGACAGGTAAAGTGGAGGTGATGTGATCCTTGACTAGTCTTTCAAAGCACTTCATGATGACAGAAGTGAGTGCTACGGGGCGGTAGTCATTTAGTTCAGTTACCTTAGCTTAGCAGTGGGCACATCTCAGAGTTCACCCTATTCCCTATATTGGTGGTTTTCAAACCTCTCCTCTGTGAACATTTTGTTGCAGCCCAGATCTAGTTCACCTGATTCACCCGATTAAGGGCTTGATAATTAGTTGACAAGTTGAATCAGGCGTGCTAGCTCTGGAATAGATCAAATACATGGAACTGCTGGGGTTTGTAGGTACACTTCTTTTCACTTGTGTTTGCCATAACCAGCGCCTTGGAGAAGAAGCACTGCTACGCACAAGGCTTCTACTTATTTTCCCCCGTCTCTCTCCCTCTCTCATCCTCAAGGTGTTATAGGACCCTAACCACAGCCCTCCACCTCCATCAAGGGGACACTCCTAAAATACAAATAATACCATTATAGTGCGCTACATTTGACTGTAGCAAGCCTTCGGTATTCCATGAATGTACTAACCTTTGACCGTCCTCTCCAGGTGTTACGTGACCACGGCCCTCCACCTCCACCGAGGGTGCTTTCCTAAAGGAGCAGGGAAGACTGTGACGTCACGGACCTGGGAAAGGCTCTGGGCGTGTATGTCATCGTGGTCACCTGCTTCAAGTCCATGGGACGTATATGCTCTGGACTGGCTCAGGTGACGGACCGTAAAGAAACAGATATATTGGTTTCCCAGACACAGATGGAGTCTGGTGCAGGACTAAGAAGCATGTTCAATGGAGATTCGCCATTTTAGGTCTTTTTTAGTGCAGAATTAGGCTTAATCTGTCGGGGAAAGTAGCCTGTATAGTACGTCTTAGGTATTGCATACCTGATGAAAGTCTTGATTGGGTAATGCAAAAAAGTCTGTGTTATACAGAAACACAATTTACAGATCAGTTAAAAAATAGTTATATAGAGCACTGTTGAAAATAATGCCCAGCTATAATAAAGTATCTATATGTTGTGTCTCTAGACGGGTGTGTGGGTCTGTTTTGATGAGTTTAACCATATCAACATTGAGGTGTTGTCAGTGGTGGCTCAGCAGATCCTGTCCATCCTGTCTGCTCTGTCTGCTGGAGTCACCGGCTTCATCTTTGAAGGACGAGAGATCCGCCTGGTCTGGTCCTGTGGCATCTCTTTATCGCCATGAACCCTGGTACAGTAACTTCACATATCGGTGTATAAATGGAACTGTAGCCTTGCACAAATCTCTCGTTGATTCATGTCATGATTTACTCTAGCTGATTTTGTGTTTGAGAGAGACAGATAGACAGGGAGAGTGAAAGAGGGAGAGGGGAGAGAGCGAGGGAGAGGGGGGAGACCCAGATGGGAAGACAGAGAGTAGGAGATATAGAGAGATAATGTGTTATTAAGTCTGTTTTCATCTCTAGGCTATGCCGGTCATACCTGACGTCCATGTTCAGGCCCCTCTTCATAATGATGCATGACCCCTGTTCGGAATGGGATTCAACAACTGCAAGGTAATAATATAAGGGTTAGGGAAAGGAGTTTTCCCTGAACAAGAACAACTCTGGGCTCTTCAGTAGCTCCTAACCTCATTTGAAGTATTTCTAGAATGTAGTGACCTTCCAGGATAAAACTCTGGGCCTTAGGGTCGCTCCTGTTCTGACCTATGGAGTTTTTCCTGACCATAGGACGTGTAGTGTTTCCTGCTCAGTCCACAAGAAAAGTCCTGGAAACTGTGATACTACACGGTAGAACTGTTCCACTGTGGGGAAAAGCCTACTTGCCCTCTGTACCTGTTCATACAATGAGTTAGACACTATTCATACACCATATCATTTTTGTCAGTTTAATGATTAAACTGGTGGTAGGAATATTTGGAACACTGTTCACTCTCGATGCGTGGGGGGTTCTAAAGGATATCTGGTGGAGTTATCTCTGGCGCGTTAATGAAACGTAGATGTTCCTTTAATGTTGTGAGAGCGAGGAGAGCGAAGCAATCATCAGATGAGATTGAGTTCCCATGGCACTGATAGATAGATAGATAGATAGAGATGCACATAGTCAAGACAAATCTGATGGATATGACATCCACCGTCCCCGTTAATGCTGCGTCTCACAAAGCTGACGTTACAGGATATGGATTTTACACGACATGATGATGACACACGCTCACAGGAAAAAAGTAAGACCGTGGACACACGCGAACGAATGAACGCATGTACTGTACGCACACACAGTAACGAACACACACAAACAAATTAACAAACACACACACACACACACACACACACACACACACACACACACACACACACACACACACACACACACACACACACACACACACACACACACACACACACACACACACACACACTCACACACACTGCCTTCGTTCTGAGATGAGTGTCAGTGGGGTTTGGAGCAGGGCCAGGATGTTATGGGATTAGCTAGTGGGGCTCCATTTGGATGTGATGGAGGCATTGCATCATGACATATACACACATACTGCTGAAGGGACCCAGAGCCGGAGCAGGTTTAACACTGACTCACAGGGGGGGGGGGGGGGGGGGGGGAGGGGGGGTGTTTACTTGCTTCCGCAGCGTGTGTTTAACGAGATTCTAATTCACTTCTGCATCACAGCACCCTTCTACCTGAGCTACAACACTAACCTCTGACACATCCCTGAGGCTTCAATACCAACACGCATACACACACACACTCCAAACTTTCACAAAACTTAACGATGACACCCTTCGTTAACCTTCATCAAACTTCTCAGATACACCCCCCCCCCCCCCCCCCCCCCCCCTCCACCACCCCAACGCTGTTTGGTGTGGTCTCCTGTGGGGAACAGTAATTAGCTGCCAGAGAGAGAATAGGGGGTGTTAACTGAACACCACAAATAACAGCAGAAGAACAAGAGGTGAGAGAGAGACCAGAACACAACACAAGCACTCCAGCCCTGGCACAGAGGGAGGGAGGTAGAGACGGAGGGAGAGAGACGAAGGGAGGGTGAGAAGGTGGAGAATAAGGAAAATGTAGAAATGGAAGGAGGGAGGAGAGGCAGATCGACAGAGAGAGACAGGGACTGGAGGAAGAGAGAGATGTAGTTCACGCCTGCTTTAAACCACTAACTCCCCAATGCCAACCCACCAAGCCCAATGCCAGCTGAACCCAGGCCCACATACATACGCCTCAGGTCCCCTTGTTGCACTGCCACACGTGGCACACACACCCTCTCTCTCCCTGACACACACACACTCCCTCTCTCCCTGACACACACACCCTCTCTCTCCCTGACACACACACCCTCCCTCTCTCCCTGACACACACCCTCTCTCTCCCTGACACACACACCCTCTCTCTCCCTGACACACACACCCTCTCTCTCTTTGACACACACACACACTCTCTCTCCCTGGCACACACACACACCCTCTCTCTCACTGCATGTGTGTCAAAGAGATATTGTCCCTGTCCCTGCCATCACCATCAGAGCCATGCAGAAATAACCCCTATGTGCTGGCAAGAGGCTTTTTGGCCTAGGTGTTTGGCCTACTTTGGTCTGCTTTGGCCTGTTTTGAGAGTGCGGAGCGAATTCTGTATTCTGTGAGCTGGAAAAGACAGGAAAGAGGATTTACTTCCCGTGAGCCCATCGTCTGCTCTGCCTAGCATGACAACGCTGTGTGTGTGTGTGTGTGTGTGTGTGTGTGTGTGTGTGTGTGTGTGTGTGTGTGTGTGTGTGTGTGTGTGTGTGTGTGTGTGTGTGTGTGTGTGCCTGTCCGAATGCATGTGTGTGTGTGTGTGTGTGTGTGTGTGTGTGTGTGTGAGTGCGAGTGTGTGTGTGTGTGTGTGTGTGTGTGTGCGTGCTTGTGTGCATGAGTGGCTGTGTGTCACCGAAGTGCATGAAGGGAGTAGTGATGAGAACAAACTGACATGGTAACCCAGGAGCCCTCCATACTCTCACTCACACACACATGCTGACACACACACACACACACAAAAACACACACACTACGGTACACTGTCACTATCTAACTCATACACTTACTCAAATACACACACAAACCCACTGACAACCCAGCAAACCGGGAACAGTCCCAGAACATAAGCTAAGGTTCCCACTAAGTTATAGTTAGGGTTTTATCAAACATTAGAATGACATCCCAAAAACCTTTTAATAAATGTTATTGATAGCATCAGACTTTTAATCTGAGGGTCCAGGGTTCATGTCCCTGTTCAGGTAGTATCATTTCCTCACGAGTGGCGCAGCAGTTTAAGGCACTGCATCTCAGTACTAGAGGTGTCACTACAGACACCCTGGTTCGAATCCAGGCTGTATCACAACCGGCCATGATTGGGAGTACCATAGGGCGGTGCACAATTAGCCCAGCGTCGTCTGGGTTTGGCCGGTGTAGCCCTTCATTGTAAATAAGAATTTGTTCATAACTGACTTGCCTAGTTAAGTAAAAAAAATATATATATACTCAATTTTGTTTATGTTTTAAATTAAATATCATTGGAATGCTCTTCTAACCTCTACTTAAATGTTATTCACAACATCTCCAACAACCACCACAGAACATTCCCCAACCTTCTCATTAGGTTTCCACTTAATGTAATAGCACAATGTACCAGTAATGTTTTACCAGCAATACCAAATTGGTTCTGTGAAAGTTCCCAGAACGTTTGTTGGGTGGCGGCAAATGTTCTCAAAACTGTCCAGTCGTACTGATGATTATAGAATGTTTGTATAAACATTCCTAGAACACATTTAAACATGCAAAAAGACGTTCACCTGTTGTTACAAGAACATTCCTAGAACACATTTAGTCTGTTCTTCAAAGTTTCCCAGAATGTTTCTTTAGGTTGTGGGAACATTGTGGGGATATGAATAGACATGTTCCCATAACACTAAAACGGTCTTGTTTTTCCTGTGATGTTGCAGAGTGTTGGCAGAACAGCCTTTCTGAGTTCTTTAAAGGTTCCCAGAACATTTCATTAGGTTGTGGGAACAGTTTGGGTACATTACAAGAGATAGCTTACCAAAACACAAAATATGCTCAGTTGTGATGACATTCATACAATGTTTATATTAGGTTGCACAGGACATTCATATAATGTTGTAAGAACGTTGACAGAACACCTGGTCTAAGTTCTTTAAAGGTTCCCAGAACTTTTAATTAAGTTACGGGAGTCGTCTTGGATGTTGAATGAAATGAAACATTTGGGGAACTTTTAAAGAACAAACAACATGTGTTCTAGGAACGTTCTTGCAACATCCGGTGAATGTTTTTTGCACCCTAAAAGAAACATTGTATATTTATCAGCACAGCTGGTCAGTTTTTGTGTTTTGGTAACATATCTTTTGTGATTTCCCCACAATGTTCTCACAAGACTGTTCACACAACCTAATAAAACATTCTGGGAACCTTTAAATAACAGATTAAATGTGTTCTTGGAACATTCTTGCAACATCAGGGGAATGTTTTGTATAAACATTCTATAATCGCCAGCACGACTGCACAGTTTTTGTGTTATGAGAACATTTGTCGTGACCTACCGAATGTTCTGGGAACTTTCACAGAACTAATATTGGTTTGCTGGGAATACCCTTCTCATGCATACTTACATGCTACCTCTCTGACTCACACAGATGGCGAGCGCTGCTTGCTGTCCTAGGAGCTGCCCCAGGTCTGTCTGTGGCCGTGGGGGGCAGAGAGAGCACAGACTCCCCTGCTGAGAAAGGGTGGAGATGCGGAAGGGTGGAGGTTTTGAGGAGAGAAGGGTTGGAAAGGTGGAGGGAGAAGGAAGGGTGACCCTGTGACAGACCCTCCACACACACACACACACACACAAACACACACACACACACACACACACACACACACACACACACACACACACACACACACACACACACACACACACACACACACACACACACACACACACACACACACACACACACACACACACACAAACACACACAGTATGTGTGTGAAGAGGGTCAAGCTGACTGCTGTAGGGCTGGGCCGCCACTGAGCGTATTAGCTAGCTAGCCTGTCTGTCTCTCTGTAGAGCTGGGAGGCTAGCTAACAGACAGATAGATACTTCTCATGACCAGGTTATATTATGATACAACACTGCTAGCTTGGTGCCTTTCTATATGAGAGACCTGTCCTTCAATTGAGCCTGTAGGGGCATGGTGGAGAGGTGGGTGGGTGTGGAAATGACATCTCTCTTTCTCTCTGCCACCCCCCCATCTCCCCCTCTCCTTCTCTACCTTTTCCTCTTTCACTCCCCTTCACTCTTTCTCTTTACCCTCTCTCTCTTTCTCTTTTCTCTTTTCTCTCTCTCTCTCTCTCTCTCTCTCTCTCTCTCTCTCTCTCGCTCTCTCTCTCTCTCTCTCGCTCTCTCTCTCTCTCTCTCTCTCTCTCTCTCTCTCTCTCTCTCTCTCTCTCTCTCTCTCTCTCTCTCTCTCTCTCTCTCTCTCTTTTATTATGGCAACGGGACACAAATCTTGCTGCTGTAAATAGACACTGTGGTATTTCACCTAACAGATGTGGGAGTTTATCAACGTTTGATTTGTTTTCAACTTTGTGGGTCTGTGTAATCTGTGGGAAATATGTGTCTCTAATGTGGTCCTACATTTGGCAGGAGGTTAGGAAGTGCAGCTCAGTTTCCACCTCGTTTTGTGGGTAGTGGGCATGTGCTCACCGAGTCTGTCAATGGCAAGGCTATGCTCACCGAGTCTGTACATAGTCAAGGATGTTCTTAATTTAGGGTCAGTCACTGTGGTCAGGCTTTGTCCTGAGGCTCTGTGGGGTCTGTGTGTTTCTGAACAGAGCCCCAGAACCAGCTGGCTGAGGGGGACTCTTCTCTAGGTTCATATCTCTCTCTCTCTCTCTCTCTCTCTCTCTCTCTCTCTCTCTCTCTCTCTCTATCTCTCTCTCTCTCTTTCTCTCTCTCTCTCTCTCTCTCTCTCTCTCTCTCTCTCTCTCTCTCTCTCTCTCTTTCTTTATTTCTTTCTCTCTATCTCACTCTCTCTCCCTTTCACCTCTCTCCCTCCCACCTCTCTCCCCCCTCTTTCTCCAGCTCCTGGCTAAGAAGGTGTTCACCCTGTACTCTCTGGCAGTGCAGCAGCTGTCCAAACAGGACCACTATGACTTTGGCCTGCGTGCCCTGACCTCGCTGCTCCGCTACGCTGGCAAGAAGAGACGTGTCTGCCCCGACGTGGCCGACGAGGAGGTACAGTGACACGACTCACTTCAACTGACCGGGTTATACAGTAACAGCACTGCAAGTGACTGCAGAGTACTACACAGCTATTGGGTTCAATTAGATGACATGGGAGTCAATTTCTAGAGAGAAAGATAAAAAGTCTAAGAGACAGAGTCTGGTAGGCAGACAGACAGACAGACAGGCAGACAGGCAGAAATATAGACAGTCAGGCAGACTGGCAGGCAGACAGACAGGCAGAAAGATAGACAGACAGGCAGACAGACAGGCAGGCAGAAAGATAGACAGTCAAGCAGACAGACAGACAGACAGACAGACAGGCAGGCAGAAAGATAGACAGTCAGGCAGACAGACAGACAGACAGGCAGAAAGATAGACAGTCAGGCAGACAGACAGACGTCAGAGAGCAAAAGATAGATAGAAATCTCCCTTTGAATAAATTGGCCATCGGCACTTTTCTATTAATCTCCTGAATAGACCTGTAATTCAATCCATCTGACCTCTGTGTGTGTGTGTATGTGTGTGTGTGTGTGTGTGTGTGTGTGTGTGTGTGTGTGTGTGTGTGTGTGTGTGTGTGTGTGTGTGTGTGTGTGTGTGTGTGTGTGTGTGTGTGTGTGTGTGTGTGTGTGTGTGTGTGTGTGTTTGTGTGCTCTCTCAGAGAGATGCAGAGAGACACAGAATGCAGATGAGAGTTTGACACCATAAAAGTGTGCCTAACACCTGAAGGGGTGCCTGACACTGTGATAAAAAAATTGTATCAAAGAGGACAAAAACTTGAAAAGGAAACTTGAAAAGGATTCATCTTTTACCTGATAGCAAGCTTCAGCTTCAGCAAAAGTTCCTCTGTACTTTTGTATAAATTCACAGTTCCTCGCATTTGTTAAGTTTCTGTTGATGTTGTAAAAGTTAATTCGGTGGTGACTGAACGAGAACCGTGTGTACAGTTGAGTTGACGTACAGTTTGTATTTAAAGTCCATTCATGTTAAAGACAGAAAACTATACCTCGCTGTGGCATGATGTCACCCCCTGACCTCTTACCCCTGATCAGATCCTGCTGATGTCTATGAAAGACATGAACATCGCGAAGCTGGCCTCCGTCGACCTGCCGCTGTTCAACGGAATCATCCAGGACCTCTTCCCCGCGGTGGAGACCCCTACTATCGACTACGGAAAGGTACCCATGCACACACACACACCTCCCCGCCATGGAAATCCCCACCGTTAGTGAAAATAAAGTGTCTTCCCAGTTTCACACTTGAACTGAAAAGGATTAATCGTTGCAGCCTGTCGAAGCAGACGGGCGTAATGCTTTAACTAATGAAGGAGTCTCTGAGAACTGAAAGTTCTCTGCCTCAGGTAACGGACACTCACTGTGCTTTTGTCTGATGATGGGGGACACACATACACGTTAGCGGTTTGATGAACCCGTGGTGGGACTGAGAAGCGGAGGAGTGGGGGAGCGAAACACTTCTGGAGAGAGGACTGTAGCTGTCATTCCATCCCCCCATCCTTCCATCTCTCTACTCCCCCTCTCTCTCTACTCCCCCTCTCTCTCGCTCTCTTCCTCTCTCTCCACACGCGGCTGCCGTCTCTAAAATGTGCCATCTGCTTTTCACACTACCGAGACGTGAGTGAGCCAAGTTGAAAAATGCCGCATCACATCTCCATAAATAATTCAGTGTGTTGAGCTACTCCACTCTGCATCGGCTCTGCATGTTGTGGAGAGAGAGAGAGAGAGAAAGAGATAGCTAGGAGGATATTTATTCATTTAGCTGTTTATTTGGCCTGCTTATAAACAGTCTCTGCCAGTCCCACTGGTACAGGTGCAGAAATAGGGAGGGGAGGGGTTGGGAGGGTGGGGTAGAGATAAATACTCTAAAGGGTTTACATTGTTGCGTTGTAACCACAGCGAATGCTTGTGTTGGTCAGCGTTGTTCAGATGTATAATTCAGACCCTCTGACTGCTCTGTGCCAGATGCCCCAGGGCAGGCCTCAGCGAGTAGCCCTGAATACTGTTTCACTAACTCTGTCTATCCGTCCCGCTGTCTCTGTATCTGCTTCTATCTCTCCATCCATCCATTCCTCTCCTCCCCCTCTCCCCGAAGCTGCGAGAGACGATCGAGGCGGAGCTGCGGCAGGCCTGTCTGCAGGTGACCCCCTTCACCCTGATCAAGGTCATCCAGCTGTACGAGACCAAGAACTCCCGACACGCCACAGTGATTGTGGGTAAGACGGGCAGCGGCAAGACGGCCACCCGGGGGAGCCTTCAGAGCACCCTGACCACCATGCACCTCAAGGGAGAGCCCGGTGGGCTGGCTGGCTGACTGACTTTCGACTTCTCTGGCCCTCCATCCGTAGGACCATAACGTATAGCATTATCTCCCTCTCCGTAAAACCCAGTCTTGTGTTTCCATCTCACAACAAGCGTCTCTCCCAGAGGAGCCCTTCCAACAAATGATCCATTCTAAAACACATTATTAGTATTACTGCTGTAGAATATCTATCACCTATCCCACCGCCCGTTAACATCATCTACATCTCCTCCCCCTCTCCCCACCTCCCTCCATCCCCACGCCTCATTGGTGTATTATAAACTGGGTGGTTCGAGCCCTGAATGCTGATTGGCTGACAGCCGTGGTATATGAGAGTGTATGCCACGGGTATGACAAAACATATATTTTTACTGCTCTAATTATGTTGGTAACCAGTTTATAATAGTAATAAGGCACCTTGTGGGTTTGTGGTATATGGCCAATATACCACGGCTAAGGGCTGTATACAGGTACTCCACGTTGCGTCGTACGTAAGGACAGCCCGTAGCCGTGATATATTGGCCCTATACCACACCCCTTCAAGCCTTATTGCTTAATTAGCCCATCCTCTACTAGGCACTAGGCCCCTCTCTCTCTTGCCACTCAGCCTGGCTTCCCATGGGTCCCCTGGGCTCCCAGACGGCCCTAGTCTGTCTAATTGAGTATATCTCATGATCTTCAGAGGGGCTTTTGGTAGAATAATAATTTTAAGAGCATTCTGAGAGAGAGGGAGTTAGAGATGGAGTAGGAGGAGAGGCAGACTGGTGGGTGTATTAAACAGAGTGAATGGGCTGAGTGGAGACGGATTAAGTCACCAAACCGAATCATCTCTCTGAGAGGGGAGGGGAGAAAATGAGGAGGAGAGGTAATGGGAGGAAGAGAGGAGAGATAAGGCAATCCTCCTCCTCTTCCTTTTCCTCCTCCTCTTCTTCCTCCTCATCAGCTTCTCACAGGCAGCTGGGCTTTAGTGGCATACAGACAACTGCTCTCTCTCTCTCTCTCTCTCTGTCTCTCTCTCTCTCTCTCTCTCTCTCTCTCTCTCTCTCTCTCCCTCTCTCTCTCTCTCTCTCTCTCGGTCTCTCTCTCTCTCTCTCTCTCTCTCTCTCTCTCTCTGTCTCTCTCGCTCACTCTCTCTCTATCTCCCCCATTCTCTGTCTCTCTCTCTCTCTCTCTCTCTGTCTCTCTCTCTCTCCCCCCATTCTCTGTCTCTCTCTCTCTCGCTCGCTCTCTCTCTATCCCCCCCATTCTCTCTCTCTCTCTCTCTCCTCTCTCCTCTCTCTCTCTCTCTCTCTCTCTGTCTCTCTCTCTCTCTCGTCTCTCTCTCTGTCTCTCTCTCTCTCTCTCCCCCATTCTCTGTCTCTCTCTCTCTCGCTCGCTCTCTCTCCCTCTCCCCCATTCTCTGTCTCTCACTCTCACTCTCTCTCTCTCTCTCTCTCTCTCTCTCTCTCTCTCCTCCTCTCTCTCTCTCTCTCTCTCTCTCTCTGTCTCTCTCTGTCTCTCTCTCTCTCTCTCTCTGTCTCTCTCTGTCTCTCTCTGTCTCTCTATGTCTCTCTCTGTCTCTGTCTCTCTCTCTCTCTCAGTCTCTCTCTGTCTCTCTCTGTCTCTCTCTGTCTCTCTCTGTCTCTCTCTGTCTCTGTCTCTCTCTCTCTCTCTCTCTCTGTCTCTCTCTCTCTCTCTCTCTCTCTCTCTCTCTCTCTCTCTCTCTCTCTCTCTCTCTCTCTCTCTCTCTCTCTCTCTCTGTCTCTCTCTCTGTCCCTGTCTGTCTCATTAGAATGGCAGTAATATGCGTTTATCCGGCGCCATTACAACGCTCTGATGTGTCCTGAGACAATCCAGCCACAAAAAGATATACTTCACTGCAGAAGAGTACCCTAACCACCCATATTAAAGACTCTCTGCAGCTCTCTGCTCCCCCACTCCCCCACAGAGAGACACACACGGAACACACACACACACACACACACACACTGTTGTTGACTAACGGTTGGCTGGGAAACACACACAGGGGGGGGGGGGGGGGGGGGGGGCGGCTCGACACTCGACGCAAGAAGAGGCAGAGAGTTAGTTCACAGCTGGCGTTAATTGCCGCGGCTTACCGTTGGCTTTCTAGTCCCGAATATGTTTTGTAGCGGTGCGTTTAAGTGAGCGAGCAGTAGCTGCTGTTTGATGCTGCCCCAGTTGGCGTGGTGCTACAGATCATGTGGCTGGTGTTCTTCTCTGCCGCGCTCTCTCAGTGGCTCTCCCCTTCCTCCCTCCTTCATCGCCCTCCCTCCCTCCTCCCCTCCTCACGTGGCTCCTCCAGATGTGGTTAAAAATAGGCAAACAGAGGGAGGGATGGAGAGAGGGAGGAGGGGAGGAGAGAGGGAGGAGGGGAGGAGAGAGGGAGGAGGGGAGGAGAGGTTGGCTGTGTTTCCAAGTTCCCTTTTTTTTTAATGATGTTCCTGGAGTCTTGTTTTAAGTTTAAAGTTTATTTTTTTTGTGTGCTTTCATGTGTGTGCGCGCGCGCGCGTGTCTCAGGAAATGTGCTTCAGTTTTACTGTTGATTTGATGGGCTGTTTATACTTGAGTCACCTCCAACACACCTTTCTCACTTTCACTGCCCTGTACCTTACCATCCCCCCTTTCCTCCTCCTCATTTCACCTGTCACTCCATTTACACGTACATGTGAGTCATTTAGCAGACGCTCCAATCCAGAGCTCCTTACAGGACCAATCAGGGTTAAGTGCCTTGCTGAAGGGCAAATAGACAGGTTGTACACCTAGTCGGCTCCGGGATTCGAACCAGTGACCTTTCGGTTACTCGCCCAACGTTCTTAACCTTCCCATTTATTGTCTTCCTTTTTTAGGCCGTACATCACAACTGTCTCCATTCTCATCGTTGTATTTGTATAATCCATCATTCATAGCACGTTCGTTCCTATTCCCCGTGTGTCTGTCTCAGTGGTGGGTTGTTCTCTGTGTCTCGCTGTGTGGAACTTCCTGTGGTTGCTGTAATTCTCTTTGGTTTTAGGATTCTGGCTCTCTATGTAACTCAACCCCACGTGTCTCTCTCTCGCTCTCTTTGTTCCGCTTTCTCTTCTCTCCCTGAGTCTGCCTTTCTTTCTTCCTTCCTTCTTTTTTTTTGCATTTCTGACTCAACACCTTGCTCTTTGCATATCTATATCGGGTCTCTATCTGTCTCTCACCATGCGTCGCCTCCGCCTCTCGCTCTCTCTCTCTCGCTCTCTCTCTCTCTGTCTCTCTGTCTTTCTCTCTGTCTTTCTCTCCCTCTCTCTCGCACACTCTCTGTCTCTCTTTCTCGCTCTCTATCTCGCTCTCTCTCTGTCTTTTCCTCTCTCTCTCTCTCTCGCACTCTCTCTGTCTCTCGTTCTCTCTCGTTCTCTCTCTTTCTCTCTATGTCTCTCTCTCTCTCTCTTAATTCAATTCAACAGGCTTTATTGGCATGGGAAACATATGTTTACACTGCCAAAGCAAGTGAAATAGATAATATACAAAAGGGAAATAAACAATAAAAATGAACAGTTAACATTACACTCACAGAAGTTCCAAAAGAATAAAGACATTACAAATGTCATATTATGTATATATACAGTGTTGTAACGATGTACAAATGGTTAAAGTATAAAAGGGAAAATAAATAAGCATAAATATGGGTTGCATTTACAATGGTGTTTGTTCTTCACTGGTTGACCTTTTCTTGTGGCAACAGGTCACAAATCTTCTGCTGTGATGCACACTGTGGTATTTCACCCAATAGATATGGGAGTTTATCAAAATTTGGTTTGTTTTCAAATTCTTGTGGATCTGTGTAATCTGAGGGAAATATGTGTCTCTACTATGGTCATTGGGCAGGAGGTTATGAAGTGCAGGTCAGGTTCCACCTCATTTTGTGGGCAGTGTGCACATAGCCTGTCTTCTCTTGAGAGCCAGGTCTGCCTACGGCGGCCTTTCTCAATAGCAAGGCTATACTCACTGAGTCTGTACATAGTCAAAGCTTTCCTTAGTTTTGGGTCAGTCATAGTGGTCATGTATTCTGTCACTGTGTACTCTCTGTTTAGGGCCACATAGCGTTCTAGTTTGCTCAGTTTTTTTGTTAATTCTTTCCAGTATGTCAAGTAATTATCTTTTTGTTTTCTCATGATTTGGTTGGGTCTAGTTGTGTTGCTGTCCTGGGGCTCTGTGGGGTGTGTTTGTGTTTGTGAACAGAGCCCCAGGACCAGCTTGCTTAGGGGATTATTCTCCAGGTTCATCTCTCTGTAGGTGATGGCTTTGTTATGGAAGGTTTGGGAATCGCTTCCTTTTAGGTGGTTGTAGAATTTAACGTCTCTTTTCTGGATTTTGATAATTAGCGGGTATCGGCCTAATTCTGCTCTGCATGCATTATTTGGTGTTTTACGTTGTACACGGAGGATGTTTTCAATTTGGTGTTTGTCCCATTTTGTGAATTCTTGGTTGGTGAGCGGACCCCAGACCTCACAACCATAAAGGGTAATGGGTTCTATAACTGATTCAAGTATTTTTAGAAGGCCCTTCTTGCCTTGTCTCTTAGATCGTTCACAGCTTTGTGGAAGTTGCCTGTGGCGCTGATGTTTAGGCCAAGGTATGTATCGTTTTTTTGTGTGCTGTAGGGCAACGGTATCTAGATGGAATTTGTAATTGTGGTCCTGGCAACTGGACCTTTTTTGGAAAAACATTATTTTGGTCTTACTGAGATTACTGTCAGGTCCCAGGTCTGTGCAGAATATATAGGTTCTGCTGTAGGTGCTCCTTGGTTGGGGACAGAGGCACCACATCATCAGCAAACAGTAGACAGTTGACTTCAGATTCAAGTAGGGTGAGCCAGGTGCTGCAGACTGTTCTAGTGCCCTCCCCAATTTGTTGATTTACACTGCCGTTCAAAACTAGAAATGTCCTCGTTTTTGAAAGAAAAGCACATTTCTTGTCCATTAAAATAACATCAAATTGATCAGAAATACAGTGTAGACATTGGTAATGTTGTAAATGTATTTTATTTTATTTCACCTATTTAACCAGGTAGGATAGTTGAGAACAAGTTCTCATTTACAACTGCGACCTGACCAAGATAAAGCAAAGCAGTGCAACACAAACAACAACACAGAGTTACACATGGAATAAACAAACATACAGTCAATAACACAATAGAAAAAGTCTATATACAGTGTGTGCAAATGAGGTAGGATAAGGGAGGTTAAGGCGATAAAAAGGCCATAGTGGCAAAATAATTAAAATTTAGCAATTAAACTCTGGAGTAAAATAAATGAAATAAATAACAGTATGGGGATGAGGTAGTTGGATGGGCTATTTACAGATGGGCAATGTACAGGTGCAGTGATCTGTGAGCTGCTCTGACAGCTGGTGCTTAAAGTTAGTGAGGGAGATATGAGTCTCCAGCTTCAGTGATTTTTGCAGTTCGTTCCAGTCATTGGCAGCAGAGAACTGGATGGAAAGGCGGCCAAAGGAGGAATTGGCTTTGGGGGTGACCAGTGAAATATACCTGCTGGAGCGTGTGCTACGGGTGGGTGCTGCTATGGTGACCAGTGAGCTGAGAATATGGCGAATATGAAGCGAGGGCCAGCCAACGAGAGCATACAGGTCGCAGTGCTGGGTAGTATGTGGGGCTTTGGTGACAAAACGGATGGCACTGTGATAGACTGCATCCAATTTGCTGAGTAGAGTGTTGGAGGCTATTTTGTAAATGACATGGCCGAAGTCAAGGATCGGTAGGATAGTCAGTTTTACGAGGGTATGTTTGGCAGCATGAGTGAAGGAGGCTTTGAAATAGTGAAATAGGAAGCCGATTCTAAATTTATTTTTGGATTGGAGATGCTTAATGTGAGTCTGGAAGGAGAGTTTACAGTCTAACCAGACACCTAGGTATTTGTAGTTGTTCACATATTCTAATTCAGAACCATCCAGATTAGTGATGCTGGACGGGCGGGCAGGTGTGGGCAGCGATCGGTTGAAGAGCATGCAATTAGTTTTAATTGCATTTAAGAGCAATTGGAGGCCACAGAAGGAGAGTTGTTTGGCATTGAAGCTCATCTGGGGGTTAGTTAACTTCTCTAGGATAGGTGGGACGGTAGCGTCCCACTTGGCCAAAATCCAGAAAAAATGTTGCGCGCCAAATTCAAATATATTATTATAAAAATCAATCTTTCATGAAATCACACATGAAAGACACCAAATTAAAGCTACACATGTTGTGAATCCAGCCAACATTTCTGATTTAAAAAAGGATTTACGGGGAAAGCACACCAAACAATTATGTTAGCTCAGTACATAGCCACAGAAAAACACAGCCATTTTCCCAGCAAAATATAGCTTTCACAAAAAACAGAAATAGAGATAAAAATGAATCACTAACCTTTGAACATACCTTTGAACAAAACCTTTGAACAATACATTTATGTTTTGTTCGATAATGTGCATATTTATATCCACAAATCTCGGTTTACTTTGGCGCCATGTTCAGAAATGCCTCCAAAATATCTGGAGTAATTACAGAGAGCCACGTCAAATAACAGAAATACTCATCATAAACTTTGATGAAAGATACATGTTTTACCTATAATTAAAGATACACTTCTTCTTAATGCAACTGCGGTGTCAATTTTTTTTTTACTTTACGAAAAAGCACACCATGTAATAATCTGAGACGGAGCTCAGAACAATAGCCAAATTAGCCACCATGTTGGAGTCAACAGAAATACAAAATTACATCATAAATATTCACTTACCTTTGATTATCTTCATCAGAATGCAGTGCCAGGAATCCTAGTTCCACAATAAATCGCTGTTTTGTTCGATAATGTCCATTATTTATGTCCAAATAGCTCATTTTGCTACCATTTGTAGAACAGTGTCCAAACGCTCACACAGATGCAGGCAAACGTCGGACGAAAACTTCAAAAAGTTATATTACAAGTCGAATAAACTGGTCAAATTAAGTAGAGAATCAATCTTCAGGATGTTGTTATCATTTATATCCAATAACGTTCCAACAGGATAATTCTTTTCAGTCTCTATAAGTAATGGAACGCAAGACGACACGATGAGGAAAGCGCGTGACCAGGAACTGGCCATCTGCCAGACCACTGACTCATTCCCCTCCCATCCGGTCCCACAACACAGCATAAGCTTCATTCCACGTTCTACTGACTGTTGACATCTAGTGGAAGGCGCCCTGCACCATTACTGTCCCAGACTTGTTCACGTTGATAGAGGTTGTTTCCTCAATGTTTAGTATTCTGAGTTTCCACCCTGGGCCAATACCCTCTCTCTTGACGTAGGGGTAATGTGCTCTAGTAGCACTGTGCATTGCCAGGGGATGGTCTGTGTGGAAAATTAAGTTGCTTATGTTCCCCTCTTTGTAGCTGTCAGCAAATAGTGTCTCTGGTTTGTCCTTGAGGAGCTTTTTTTTGTACGTATTTCTTGCAGTGTTATTTTCAATATCCTTGGGGTACTGTATTGTAATGACCTTTGGGACAGGGATAAGCCATTGGGGCTTCAAAGGCCTCTGCATTTGGGTGGGGGAGGCTGTGAAACTCTCCTGCCATTGTTAGGCTCTCGAGTTTTCACACATCTGACTTCACATTTCAGTGCTAATTGAAGTTGCCGCCAGGTCTGTTCTGTCCTAGCAGCTTGGTAGCTTAGTAGCCTTATTTACTAAGCTTTATATAACAAAATGACCTAGATATTATTGTCTTTTACTTTTTGGCTTCAGATGTAGCTTCAGACTGAACATTACTCACTCAGTTTTGTGTTGGATGGTATTTCCAGGTTTCTGTGTTTCTTCTGCAGGTTTTGGTTTGTTAGAAGTCTTTTTTTAATGGTCCTTGGTACTAATAGTCCTTTCAGGTAATTTTGTCCAAAATCAAGGTTTTTTTAAGGTATGGAATTTTGATTTGGTTTAAAGGTTTTAATGTTGAGGTCAGTATCCTGTATAAGTCCTTGTGAAAAAAAATCTAGTTTATCCACATTTATCCAACTCTGGATTCTATATTTTTTTGCAGAAGAAGTCAGGAGTTCATGAGCTCACTGTCACGACTTCGACCGAGGCAGGCTCTCCTTCCCGTTCGGGTGGCGCTCGGCGGTCGTCGTCACCGGCCTATTAGCTGCCACTGATCCTTTTCTCCCCCTCCCTATGTGGTTATTGGGCGCACCTGTTTTGTATGAGGGGTAATTAGTTGGGCTTATTTAATCAGCCGGCATTCACGTTTCTTTGTGCGGGATTGTTTGCGTGTAAGTAGTGGTGTGCTACATGTTTCTGGACTGAGTTCTTTTACCCCGTGTCTGGGGTTGGTTATAGTGTACACCCAGTGTGTTAATAGGGTGGACTAGATGGTCCGTGTTCATTAAAGAACATTTTGGATTTGGCACCTGCTGTTTCCTGCGTGTTGACTCCACACTCTGACACCCAGGCCTTACACTCACTCTCTCTCTCCCTATCTCTAATACTCTCTCTCTCTCTGTCTCTCTTCTCTCTACCTTCTCCACTTCCTGGAGGTGCTGCTCTGCTTGCTCTGCTGTATTATTGTAATATGCTTGATTTAATACGTTTTTGATTTGTTTTTGTAAGCTGTCAATGTCAAGAAAGAATGGTAAACTTTGCAAGACTTTTGTTTGCAGTGGTGATCTTCTCGCTTTTCACCTCATCATACCAAACTACGCCGGCTCGCATGGGAAACCAGGCATCGATCACAAACAATCAGGCACTGCTTACCTACACCAGAGATGCACTTCTGTCACTACGAGACTCTGGAGTGGCTGGATCATGCGTCCTCATTGATGTGAAACAACCACGGCGACTGCTGAAGAGAGGCAAATGAGGGGAATCAGAGTGCATTTACAGCTAGAGCCAAACCTCCCTTGTCTAACTTTGATCACAACACTGTCCAGCTCATTCCCACCTACCGTACAGCTCTCAAGGGCATACATCACAGCATACATCACAGCATACATCACAGCATACATCACAGCATACATCACAGCATACATCACAAAGGAGGTAAATGACTGGATCAACCACAAGAGGCAAGCATTCAAGAACAAGGACCAACAACAACTGAAATTTGGGCAAAAGGAGCTCAACCAAAAGCTCAGGGAGACAAGGAAATAATAAATAAGGAATCAATGGAAGAGTTCCTAAAAATGAACTCCAAAAAATGGTGGGAGTCGATGAAGACAATCACCAACATGAACCCTGCAAAAAAATCATTGCACACACCAGATGAGCTGACCAAAGCCAATGAATGAAATGTTTTTTTACTTTGACTTCTCTGTTGAGTCTGAGAATGTGATTGACTCCTTTGTTGTTGATGATTGTGTTCATAGGTTGGAAATCAATCCTATATTTTTCACAAGACTCTTCAAGCACACCTGAATGAATAAGGTGACAGGCCCGGATGGCATCTCTGCTTGTTTTCTAAAAAATATGTGCAGAGGAACTGACTCCGGTTTGGTGCCCTATCTGTAGACTCCCATGCAGTCCGGAAAAGGGACAATATCCCTCCAGTCCCCAAAAAGCCCTGTGGCCCTGACCCCCATCCTAATGAAGTGTTTTGAAAAGATCCTGGTGTACGATCTCCATTCACATGTGAACCCTGTGTTAGATCCTTATCAATTTGCCTGTGAGCAAAGTTGTGGAACTGATGATGCAATCAACACCATAGTGTAAGCATCTGGAAAACACCAAGGCCTATGCTAGACTGTCGTTTATTGATTTCACTTCAACCTTTAACACAATACAGCCACATTTCCTACTCAGCCAGTTCAAGGAGATAGGCGTTAACCCCT
>NC_074700.1:13900877-13915877 GCF_029448725.1 Salvelinus fontinalis | reverse complement strand
GACTGATGAAATAATGGTGGACTCATAAAATGGTAGTGGACTGATGAAATAATGGTGGACTCATAAAATGGTAGTGGACTGATGAAATAATGGTGGACTGATGAAATAATGGGGGACTCATAAAATAGTAGTGGACTGATGAAATAATGGTGGACTGATGAAATAATTGTGGACTGATGAAATAATGGTGGACCGATAAAATAATGGTGGACTGATGAAATAATAGTGGACTGATGAAATAATGGTGGACTGATGAAATAATAGTGGACTGATGAAATAATAGTGGACTGATGAAATAATAGTGGACTGATGAAATAATTAAATAATGGTGGACTGATGAAATAATGGTGGACTGATGAAATAATTAAATAATGGTGGACTGATGAAATAATGGTGGACTGATGAAATAATGGTGGACTGATGAAATAATAGTGGACTGATTAAATAATGGTGGACTGATGAAATAATGGTGGACTGATGAAATAATGGTGGACTGATGAAATAATGGTGGACTGATGAAATAATGGTGGACTGATGAAATAATAGTGGGCTGATGAAATAATGGTGGGCTGATGAAATAATGGTGGACTGATGAAATAATGGTGTGCTGATTAAATAATGGTGGACTGATGAAATAATGGTGGACTGATGAAATAATGGTGGACTGATGGGATGAAAGAAGATACACACAAATGGGGTAAATTAACAAACACCTTCCCCTTTGTGTTTGTGTGTTTGTGTGTATGGTACATGTGTGTACATGCTTGAGGGTGTGTGTTCTACTGGGACAGCAGTGTGTGTACGTGTGTGTGCCTGTTTGTGTGTGTCAAATGGTTAAGTTTAGGTATTCATTCCGAGGGGTTAAGGTCAGAGGAATGGATGGGGGAAGGCTTAACAAAAACAATGCACTGTTTCCATCAAGCATCATCAAAGTACTCTCCCTGCTTGCTAGAGCATTAGGAACTGGCATAGTGGTCTAAGCAGCGTGCTCTGGCTTTGAGCCTCATGAGTTGGCGCCCAGTACTGTGCCATGTTTTTGGGAGGTATTTTTTGTGAGCGCCAAGAAGGCATATATCGACGTCCTCAGAACCTTTTCAAACGACAGAAGGTAACTAGGGATAGCATGGCAGCAAGATGGCTGCATCACATCACAGGTTAACGTACTGTAGGTGTGCTCTGATTATTAACCTTTCACTTTTCCTTTTTCTCTCCATTCTCTCTGTCTTCCTCCTCCCTTTCTCTGTCTTCCTCCTCCCTCACTTTCCCTCACTTTTTCTCCCTCTCTCTGTCTTCATCCTCCCTCTCTTTTTCTCCCTCTCTCTGTCTTCATCCTCCCTCTCTTTTTCTCGCTCTCTCTGTCTTCCTCCTCCCTCGCTTTTTCTCCCTATCTCTGTCTTCCTCGTCCCTCTCTCTGTCTTCCTCCTCCCTCTCTTTTTCTCCCTCTCTCTGTCTTCCTCCTCCCTCTCTTTTTCTCCCTCTCTCTGTCTTCCTCCTCCCTCTCTTTTTTTCCCTCTCTCTGTCTTCCTCCTCCCTCTCTTTTTCTCCCTCTCTCTGTCTTCCTCCTCCCTCTCTCTGTCTTCCTCCTCCCTCTCTTTTTCTCCCTCTCTCTGTCTTCCTCCTCCCTCTCTCTGTCTTCCTCCTCCCTCTCTTTTTCTCCCTCTCTCTGTCTTCCTCCTCCCTCTCTCTGTCTTCCTCCTCCCTCTCTTTTTCTCCCTCTCTCTGTCTTCCTCCTCCCTCTCTCTGTCTTCCTCCTCCCTCTCTTTTTCTCCCTCTCTCTGTCTTCCTCCTCCCTCTCTTTTTCTCCCTCTCTCTGTCTTCCTCCTCCCTCTCTTTTTCTCCCTCTCTCTGTCTTCCTCCTCCCTCTCTCTGTCTTCCTCCTCCCTCTCTTTTTCTCCCTCTCTCTGTCTTCCTCCTCCCTCTCTTTTTCTCCCTCTCTCTGTCTTCCTCCTCCCTCTCTCTGTCTTCCTCCTCCCTCTCTTTTTCTCCCTCTCTCTGTCTTCCTCCTCCCTCTCTCTGTCTTCCTCCTCCCTCTCTTTTTCTCCCTCTCTCTGTCTTCCTCCTCCCTCTCTCTGTCTTCCTCCTCCCTCTATTTTTCTCCCTCTCTCTGTCTTCCTCCTCCCTCTCTCTGTCTTCCTCCTTCCTCTCTTTTTCTCCCTCTCTCTGTCTTCCTCCTCCCTCTCTCTGTCTTCCTCCTCCCTCTCTTTTTCTCCCTCTCTCTGTCTTCCTCCTCCCTCTCTCTGTCTTCCTCCTCCCTCTCTTTTTCTCCCTCTCTCTGTCTTCCTCCTCCCTCTCTTTTTCTCCCTCTCTCTGTCTTCCTCCTCCCTCTCTCTGTCTTCCTCCTCCCTCTCTTTTTCTCCCTCTCTCTGTCTTCCTCCTCCCTCTCTCTGTCTTCCTCCTCCCTCTCTTTTTCTCCCTCTCTCTGTCTTCCTCCTCCCTCTCTCTGTCTTCCTCCTCCCTCTCTTTTTCTCCCTCTCTCTGTCTTCCTCCTCCCTCTCTTTTTCTCCCTCTCTCTGTCTTCCTCCTCCCTCTCTTTTTCTCCCTCTCTCTGTCTTCCTCCTCCCTCTCTCTGTCTTCCTCCTCCCTCTCTTTTTCTCCCTCTCTCTGTCTTCCTCCTCCCTCTCTCTGTCTTCCTCCTACCCTCTCTTTTTCTCCCTCTCTCTGTCTTCCTCCTCCCTCTCTCTGTCTTCCTCCTCTCTCTCTTTTTCTCCCTCTCTCTGTCTTCCTCCTCCCTCTCTCTGTCTTCCTCCTCCCTCTCTTTTTCTCCCTCTCTCTGTCTTCCTCCTCCCTCTCTTTTTCTCCCTCTCTCTGTCTTCCTCCTCCCTCTCTTTTTCTCCCTCTCTCTGTCTTCCTCCTCCCTCTCTTTTTCTCCCTCTCTCTGTCTTCCTCCTCCCTCTCTTTTTCTCCCTCTCTCTGTCTTCCACCTCCCTCTCTCTGTCTTCCTCCTCCCTCTCTTTTTCTTCCTCTCTCTGTCTTCCTCCTCCCTCTCTCTGTCTTCCTCCTCCCCCTCTTTTTCTCCCTCTCTCTGTCTTCCTCCTCCCTCTCTCTGTCTTCCTCCTCCTTCTCTTTTTCTCCCTCTCTCTGTCTTCCTCCTCCCTCTCTCTGTCTTCCTCCTCCCTCTCTTTTTCCCCCTCTCTCTGTCTTCCTCCTCCCTCTCTTTTTCTCCCTCTCTCTGTCTTCCTCTTCCCTCTCTCTGTCTTCCTCCTCCCTCTCTTTTTCTCCCTCTCTCTGTCTTCCTCCTCCCTCTCTTTTTCTCCCTCTCTCTGTCTTCCTCCTCCCTTTCTCTGTCTTCCTCCTCCCTCTCTTTTTCTTCCTCTCTCTGTCTTCCTCCTCCCTCTCTCTGTCTTCTTCCTCCCTCTCTTTTTCTCCCTCTCTCTGTCTTCCTCCTCCCTCTCTCTGTCTTCCTCCTCCCTCTCTTTTTCTCCCTCTCTCTGTCTTCCTCCTCCCTCTCTTTTTCTCCCTCTCTCTGTCTTCCTCCTCCCTCCCTTTTTCTCCCTCTTTCTGTCTTCCTCCTCCCTCTCTCTGTCTTCCTCCTCCCTCTCTTTTTCTCCCTCTCTCTGTCTTCCTCCTCCCTCTCTTTTTCTCCCTCTCTCTGTCTTCCTCCTCCCTCTCTCTGTCTTCCTCCTCCCTCTCTTTTTCTCCCTCTCTCTGTCTTCCTCCTCCCTCTCTCTGTCTTCCTCCTCCCTCTCTTTTTCTCCCTCTCTCTGTCTTCCTCCTCCCTCTCTCTGTCTTCATCCTCCCTCTCTTTTTCTCCCTCTCTCTGTCTTCCTCCTCCCTCTCTCTGTCTTCCTCCTCCCTCTCTTTTTCTCCCTCTCTCTGTCTTCCTCCTCCCTCTCTCTGTCTTCCTCCTCCCTCTCTTTTTCTCCCTCTCTCTGTCTTCCTCCTCCCTCTCTTTTTCTCCCTCTCTCTGTCTTCCTCCTCCCTCTCTTTTTCTCCCTCTTTCTGTCTTCTTCCTCCCTCTCTCTGTCTTCCTCCTCCCTCTCTTTTTCTCCCTCTCTCTGTCTTCCTCCTCCCTCTCTTTTTCTCCCTCTCTCTGTCTTCCTCCTCCCTCTCTCTGTCTTCCTCCTCCCTCTCTTTTTCTCCCTCTCTCTGTCTTCCTCCTCCCTCTCTCTGTCTTCCTCCTCCCTCTCTTTTTCTCCCTCTCTCTGTCTTCCTCCTCCCTCTCTCTGTCTTCCTCCTCCCTCCTTTTTCTCCCTCTCTCTGTCTTCCTCCTCCCTCTCTCTGTCTTCCTCCTCCCTCTCTTTTTCTCCCTCTCTCTGTCTTCCTCCTCCCTCTCTCTGTCTTCCTCCTCCCTCTCTTTTTCTCCCTCTCTCTGTCTTCCTCCTCCCTCTCTCTGTCTTCCTCCTCCCTCTCTTTTTCTCCCTCTCTCTGTCTTCCTCCTCCCTCTCTCTGTCTTCCTCCTCCCTCTCTCTGTCTTCCTCCTCCCCCTCTTTTTCTCCCTCTCTCTGTCTTCCTCCTCCCTCTCTCTGTCTTCCTCCTCTTTCTCTTTTTCTCCCTCTCTCTGTCTTCCTCCTCCCTCTCTCTGTCTTCCTCCTCCCTCTCTTTTTCCCCCTCTCTCTGTCTTCCTCCTCCCTCTCTTTTTCTCCCTCTCTCTGTCTTCCTCTTCCCTCTCTCTGTCTTCCTCCTCCCTCTCTTTTTCTCCCTCTCTCTGTCTTCCTCCTCCCTCTCTTTTTCTCCCTCTCTCTGTCTTCCTCCTCCCTTTCTCTGTCTTCCTCCTCCCTCTCTTTTTCTTCCTCTCTCTGTCTTCCTCCTCCCTCTCTCTGTCTTCTTCCTCCCTCTCTTTTTCTCCCTCTCTCTGTCTTCCTCCTCCCTCTCTCTGTCTTCCTCCTCCCTCTCTTTTTCTCCCTCTCTCTGTCTTCCTCCTCCCTCTCTTTTTCTCCCTCTCTCTGTCTTCCTCCTCCCTCTCTTTTTCTCCCTCTTTCTGTCTTCCTCCTCCCTCTCTCTGTCTTCCTCCTCCCTCTCTTTTTCTCCCTCTCTCTGTCTTCCTCCTCCCTCTCTTTTTCTCCCTCTCTCTGTCTTCCTCCTCCCTCTCTCTGTCTTCCTCCTCCCTCTCTTTTTCTCCCTCTCTCTGTCTTCCTCCTCCCTCTCTCTGTCTTCCTCCTCCCTCTCTTTTTCTCCCTCTCTCTGTCTTCCTCCTCCCTCTCTCTGTCTTCATCCTCCCTCTCTTTTTCTCCCTCTCTCTGTCTTCCTCCTCCCTCTCTCTGTCTTCCTCCTCCCTCTCTTTTTCTCCCTCTCTCTGTCTTCCTCCTCCCTCTCTCTGTCTTCCTCCTCCCTCTCTTTTTCTCCCTCTCTCTGTCTTCCTCCTCCCTCTCTTTTTCTCCCTCTCTCTGTCTTCCTCCTCCCTCTCTTTTTCTCCCTCTTTCTGTCTTCTTCCTCCCTCTCTCTGTCTTCCTCCTCCCTCTCTTTTTCTCCCTCTCTCTGTCTTCCTCCTCCCTCTCTTTTTCTCCCTCTCTCTGTCTTCCTCCTCCCTCTCTCTGTCTTCCTCCTCCCTCTCTTTTTCTCCCTCTCTCTGTCTTCCTCCTCCCTCTCTCTGTCTTCCTCCTCCCTCTCTTTTTCTCCCTCTCTCTGTCTTCCTCCTCCCTCTCTCTGTCTTCCTCCTCCCTCCTTTTTCTCCCTCTCTCTGTCTTCCTCCTCCCTCTCTCTGTCTTCCTCCTCCCTCTCTTTTTCTCCCTCTCTCTGTCTTCCTCCTCCCTCTCTCTGTCTTCCTCCTCCCTCTCTTTTTCTCCCTCTCTCTGTCTTCCTCCTCCCTCTCTCTGTCTTCCTCCTCCCTCTCTTTTTCTCCCTCTCTCTGTCTTCCTCCTCCCTCTCTCTGTCTTCCTCCTCCCTCCTTTTTCTCCCTCTCTCTGTCTTCCTCCTCCCTCTCTCTGTCTTCCTCCTCCCTCTCTTTTTCTCCCTCTCTCTGTCTTCCTCCTCCCTCTCTCTGTCTTCCTCCTCCCTCTCTTTTTCTCCCTCTCTCTGTCTTCCTCCTCCCTCTCTTTTTCTCCCTCTCTCTGTCTTCCTCCTCCCTCTCTTTTTCTCCCTCTCTCTGTCTTCCTCCTCCCTCTCTCTGTCTTCCTCCTCCCTCTCTTTTTCTCCCTCTCTCTGTCTTCCTCCTCCCTCTCTCTGTCTTCCTCCTCCCTCTCTTTTTCTCCCTCTCTCTGTCTTCCTCCTCCCTCTCTCTGTCTTCCTCCTCCCTCTCTTTTTCTCCCTCTCTCTGTCTTCCTCCTCCCTCTCTTTTTCTCCCTCTCTCTGTCTTCCTCCTCCCTCTCTTTTTCTCCCTCTCTCTGTCTTCCTCCTCCCTCTCTCTGTCTTCCTCCTTCCTCTCTTTTTCTCCCTCTCTCTGTCTTCCTCCTCCCTCTCTCTGTCTTCCTCCTCCCTCTCTTTTTCTCCCTCTCTCTGTCTTCCTCCTCCCTCTCTCTGTCTTCCTCCTCCCTCTCTTTTTCTCCCTCTCTCTGTCTTCCTCCTCCCTCTCTTTTTCTCCCTCTCTCTGTCTTCCTCCTCCCTCTCTCTGTCTTCCTCCTCCCTCTCTTTTTCTCCCTCTCTCTGTCTTCCTCCTCCCTCTCTCTGTCTTCCTCCTCCCTCTCTTTTTCTCCCTCTCTCTGTCTTCCTCCTCCCTCTCTCTGTCTTCCTCCTCCCTCTCTTTTTCTCCCTCTCTCTGTCTTCCTCCTCCCTCTCTTTTTCTCCCTCTCTCTGTCTTCCTCCTCGCTCTCTTTTTCTCCCTCTCTCTGTCTTCCTCCTCCCTCTCTCTGTCTTCCTCCTCCCTCTCTTTTTCTCCCTCTCTCTGTCTTCCTCCTCCCTCTCTCTGTCTTCCTCCTACCCTCTCTTTTTCTCCCTCTCTCTGTCTTCCTCCTCCCTCTCTCTGTCTTCCTCCTCTCTCTCTTTTTTCTCCCTCTCTCTGTCTTCCTCCTCCCTCTCTCTGTCTTCCTCCTCCCTCTCTTTTTCTCCCTCTCTCTGTCTTCCTCCTCCCTCTGTTTTTCTCCCTCTCTCTGTCTTCCTCCTCCCTCTCTTTTTCTCCCTCTCTCTGTCTTCCTCCTCCCTCTCTTTTTCTCCCTCTCTCTGTCTTCCTCCTCCCTCTCTTTTTCTCCCTCTCTCTGTCTTCCACCTCCCTCTCTCTGTCTTCCTCCTCCCTCTCTTTTTCTTCCTCTCTCTGTCTTCCTCCTCCCTCTCTCTGTCTTCCTCCTCCCCCTCTTTTTCTCCCTCTCTCTGTCTTCCTCCTCCCTCTCTTTGTCTTCCTCCTCCTTCTCTTTTTCTCCCTCTCTCTGTCTTCCTCCTCCCTCTCTCTGTCTTCCTCCTCCCTCTCTTTTTCCCCCTCTCTCTGTCTTCCTCCTCCCTCTCTTTTTCTCCCTCTCTCTGTCTTCCTCTTCCCTCTCTCTGTCTTCCTCCTCCCTCTCTTTTTCTCCCTCTCTCTGTCTTCCTCCTCCCTCTCTTTTTCTCCCTCTCTCTGTCTTCCTCCTCCCTTTCTCTGTCTTCCTCCTCCCTCTCTTTTTCTTCCTCTCTCTGTCTTCCTCCTCCCTCTCTCTGTCTTCTTCCTCCCTCTCTTTTTCTCCCTCTCTCTGTCTTCCTCCTCCCTCTCTCTGTCTTCCTCCTCCCTCTCTTTTTCTCCCTCTCTCTGTCTTCCTCCTCCCTCTCTTTTTCTCCCTCTCTCTGTCTTCCTCCTCCCTCTCTTTTTCTCCCTCTTTCTGTCTTCCTCCTCCCTCTCTCTGTCTTCCTCCTCCCTCTCTTTTTCTCCCTCTCTCTGTCTTCCTCCTCCCTCTCTTTTTCTCCCTCTCTCTGTCTTCCTCCTCCCTCTCTCTGTCTTCCTCCTCCCTCTCTTTTTCTCCCTCTCTCTGTCTTCCTCCTCCCTCTCTCTGTCTTCCTCCTCCCTCTCTTTTTCTCCCTCTCTCTGTCTTCCTCCTCCCTCTCTTTTTCTCCCTCTCTCTGTCTTCCTCCTCCCTCTCTTTTTCTCCCTCTTTCTGTCTTCTTCCTCCCTCTCTCTGTCTTCCTCCTCCCTCTCTTTTTCTCCCTCTCTCTGTCTTCCTCCTCCCTCTCTTTTTCTCCCTCTCTCTGTCTTCCTCCTCCCTCTCTCTGTCTTCCTCCTCCCTCTCTTTTTCTCCCTCTCTCTGTCTTCCTCCTCCCTCTCTCTGTCTTCCTCCTCCCTCTCTTTTTCTCCCTCTCTCTGTCTTCCTCCTCCCTCTCTCTGTCTTCCTCCTCCCTCCTTTTTCTCCCTCTCTCTGTCTTCCTCCTCCCTCTCTCTGTCTTCCTCCTCCCTCTCTTTTTCTCCCTCTCTCTGTCTTCCTCCTCCCTCTCTCTGTCTTCCTCCTCCCTCTCTTTTTCTCCCTCTCTCTGTCTTCCTCCTCCCTCTCTCTGTCTTCCTCCTCCCTCTCTTTTTCTCCCTCTCTCTGTCTTCCTCCTCCCTCTCTCTGTCTTCCTCCTCCCTCCTTTTTCTCCCTCTCTCTGTCTTCCTCCTCCCTCTCTCTGTCTTCCTCCTCCCTCTCTTTTTCTCCCTCTCTCTGTCTTCCTCCTCCCTCTCTCTGTCTTCCTCCTCCCTCTCTTTTTCTCCCTCTCTCTGTCTTCCTCCTCCCTCTCTTTTTCTCCCTCTCTCTGTCTTCCTCCTCCCTCTCTTTTTCTCCCTCTCTCTGTCTTCCTCCTCCCTCTCTCTGTCTTCCTTCTCCCTCTCTTTTTCTCCATCTCTCTGTCTTCCTCCTCCCTCTCTTTTTCTCCCTCTCTCTGTCTTCCTCCTCCCTCTCTGTCTTCCTCCTCCCTCTCTTTTTCTCCTTCTCTCTGTCTTCCTCCTCCCTCTCTTTTTCTCCCTCTCTCTGTCTTCCTCCTCCCTCTCTCTGTCTTCCTCCTCCCTCTCTTTTTCTCCCTATCTCTGTCTTCCTCCTCCCTCTCTGTCTTCCTCCTCCCTCTCTTTTTCTCCCTCTCTCTGTCTTCCTCCTCCCTCTCTCTGTCTTCCTCCTCCCTCTCTTTTTCTCCCTCTCTCTGTCTTTCTCCTCCCTCTCTTTTTCTCCCTCTCTCTGTCTTCCTCCTCCCTCTCTCTGTATTCCTCCTCCCTCTCTTTTTCTCCCTCTCTCTCCCTTCCTGGTTCTGTCTGTCTCCCCTCCTCTCTCTCGTTCTCTACCCTCTCTTTCTCTCCCTCCCTCCCCAGTCTCCACTACCCTCCACCCCCTCTTCCCCCTTCCCATCCCTGTAGGTTGAGGTGGACAACCTGAAGAGGATGTAGACAGTAGCGTTGAGAGTAGACCGTAGCGTTGAGAGTAGACCGTAGCGTTGAGAGTAGACCGTAGCGTTCAAGAGGAGCAGCTGTAAGGAGCTGCTGCCCATCGCCGAACTCAGTGGAGTCTCCTTCCCCTACTGCCTCTTGGCAACCAATAGAGACAGTATGGCAACACTAACTAAACATTTGATACTGCCAATTGCTCTCTCCCTCTTCATGTGACACTTACTCTTTCTGATGATGGTAGCATGACTTATTTTCTCTCCCTCTCTCTCTCTCTGTCTACACTTCTCTTTCTCTCTCTCTCTCCCTCCCTCCAGGTGAACCGGACTCTGACCACTACGGTCGTATGGTTGAGTTGTGCTTCATCTTCAGTGTCATCTGGTCCATCTGTGCCTCAGTCATTGAGGATGGTCGTAAGAAGATCAACAAGGTGGGGTACAGAGATGCACATATGTATGAGTGTGCATGCACACACACACACACACACACACACACACACACATACACACACACACACACACACACACACACACACACACACACACACACACACACACACACACACACACACACACACACACACACATGCGTATACAGTACACGTATAAACACACAGTGTTATAGGGTTATTGTTTATTCAGTATTTATGCACAAATATTGAACTCTCAAACACATTTGAAAGACAGTCTCTATTAATACTGAGCTTACAAACTAATAGGTATTTTTGTACACTTCATTACGGTATTAATTTCCTTCATTTATGGGATTATATTACCATATATTACTGTATTTATGCAAAGATGCTGAACTGTGTCACTGACCTTTTCTCTTGTAGTTGTCCCTTCCAGGACACCATCTATGAGTACTATGTAGACACTAAGAACAAGACCTGGGCCTCCTTTGAGGACAAGCTGCTCAAGGGCTGGCGCTACTCAGTCCCTGTTTGTGGATGTGTGTGTGTGTGTGTGTGTGTGTGTGTGTGTGTGTGTGTGTGTGTGTGTGTGTGTGTGTGTGTGTGTGTGTGTGTGTGTGTGTGTGTGTGTGTGTGTGTGTGTGTGTGTGTGTGTGTGTGTGTGTGTGTGTGTGGGGGGTGTGTGTGTGTGTGTGTGTGTGTGTGTGTGTGTGTGTGTGTGTGTGTGTGTGTGTGTGTGTGTGTGTGTGTGTGTGTGTGTGTGTGCGTGTGTGTGTGTGTGTGTGTGTGTGTGTGTGTGTGTGTGTGTGTGTGTGTGTGTGTGTGTACCTGAGAGCTCTCTGTGGCCTGAGACCGTGCCAAGCGCCTGCAGTCTGATTTGCACACACTGACTCACTGCACCACCACACACACACTGCCATGGCTCTCGACTCTATACTATCTCACTGGAATAGGAGGGTGTGTTTGTGAGTCCTGGTCTGACTGGTTTTGTGTGATATAGTAAAGTGATATCTTCAATTGGAAATGCCATTTTTCTTCTGTTCTTTATTTACTGCTGTCACATATACATATTTTCTCCCCCATTCATGTCTTTGCCTCCTATCCCTCCCCCCTTTCTCCCTCCCTCCCCCTGCATCCCTCTCCCTCCTCTTTCCATCCCACTCTCTCCCTCCCTCCCCCAGTGCTCTGCTTTATAAGCTCATGGTTCCCTGGGTGGACACGGTTGCTTATAACTTCCTGCTGCGGGTGCTGGTGACGGGTCAGTACCGGGTGTTGATGACAGGTCCAGTGGGAAGGCCTGGACTCCTCCAAGAGGGCGGTCCTCACCGTCAACATGTCCTCACAGGTGAGACAGGACAGATAACCTCTAAATAACCTACCTGGAACCTTACAACAACCTCTTGGCAAGGTCCCACTAACCTGCAAGCCATAGTCATTTCAGCTCCCTTTGACCAGTCTCACAACCACAGATCTAGTTATCTGTTACACTCTTAATGTCTCACAACCACAGATCTAGTTATCTGTTATGTAACAGTATAACTTTAGGGCGTCCCCTCGCCCCGACCCGGGCGCGAACCAGGGACCCTCTGCACACATCAACAACGGTCGCCCACGAAGCATCGTTACCCATCGCTCCACAAAAGCCGCGGCCTTTGCAGAGCAAAGGGAAACCCTACTTCAAGTCTCAGAGCAAGTGACGTAACCGATTGAAACGCTATTAGCGCGTACCTGCTAACTAGCTAGCCATTTCACATCCGTTACACTCACCCCCCTTTTGACCTCCTCCTTTTCCACAGCAACCAGTGATCCGGGTCACGGCACCAATGTAACAGTATAACTTTAAACCGTCCCCTCGCCCCGACACGGGCGCGAACCAGGGACCCTCTGCACACATCAACAACGGTCGCCCACGAAGCATCATGACCCATCGCTCCACAAAAGCCGAAACCCTACTTCAAGTCTCAGAACAAGTGACGTAACCGATTGAAACGCTATTAGCGCGTACCCGCTAACTAGCTAGCCATTTCACATCCGTTACACTTACACTCTTAATGCCAACAAGAACACTGTCCATGATGAAGACTATTCTACAGAGTATGTTGTCCTCTGTAGCTCAGTTGGTAGAGCATGGCTCCAGGTCCTCTGTAGTTCAATTGATAGAGCATGGCTCCAGGTCCTCTGTAGTTCAGTTGGCAGAGCATGGCTCCAGGTCCTCTGTAGCTCAGTTGGCAGAGCATGGCTCCAGGTCCTCTGTAGCTCAGTTGGTAGAGCATGGCTCCAGGTCCTCTGTACCTCAGTTGGTAGAGCATGGCCCCAGGTCCTCTGTACCTCAGTTGGTAGAGCATGGCTCCAGGTCCTCTGTACCTCAGTTGGTAGAGCATGGCCCCAGGTCCTCTGTACCTCAGTTGGTAGAGCATGGCTCCAGGTCCTCTGTAGCTCAGTTGGTAGAGCATGGCTCCAGGTCCTCTGTACCTCAGTTGGCAGAGCATGGCTCCAGGTCCTCTGTACCTCAGTTGGTAGAGCATGGCTCCAGGTCCTCTGTACCTCAGTTGGTAGAGCATGGCCCCAGGTCCTCTGTACCTCAGTTGGCAGAGCATGGCTCCAGGTCCTCTGTACCTCAGTTGGCAGAGCATGGCACTTCAACACCAGGATAGTGGGTTTGATTCCTGGGACCACCTGTATGAAAATGTATGGAAGCGCGACTGTAAGTCACTTTGGATAAAAGCATGTGTTAAATGGCATATATTATTGTAATATTTGTATTCATTATGTGTGGCAACATGGGCATACAGAAGTAAATTTGATTCGACGTCCAACTATTCATGTGAAGCTTAGATATTGGAAAGCCATAATCTACAGCTAAAAATACTTTGGACCAGCCACCACAGCGGGAGTAGGGGGTAATAAAGTATGATTAAGGTGAGTGCAGGTGTGTGTGTGTGTGTGTGTGTGTGTGTGTGTGTGTGTGTGTGTGTGTGTGTGTGTGTGTGTGTGTGTGTGTGTGTGTGTGTGTGTGTGTGTGTGTGTGTGTGTGTGTGTGTGTGTGTGTGTGTGTGTATGTATTAGACCAGGTTGAATAGCCTCCATCTCAGCTCAGGTCCCTACAATTTCAGAGTACACGGCTCTCACTCACAAGGCACCGCAATTAGCTGAGTCACGTACCTCGGGCCTCTCGCCTCACCACCCACCTAGCTCTGACGCGGGCGGGCGCGCACGCACAAACACACACACACCCCTGAACAGTCATTACATTACAAGAACCTGGCTGGGTGATGAAAGTACTTATAACAGCATCGTCATCATCATCACCACCACCATCATCATCATCATTAACATCCCCTGAATAACTATGAGAGAGAGAGGGAGTTAGAGAGGCAGGGAGGGAGAGAAAAAGTTGGAGAGTAGCCATCAACTCTCTCTCTGTCTGTTGATCCATCTATCGTTCACTCCATCAACCCCACTCTGATCCACTCAGTCTTCTGCTGTCCCTTATTCACTAATGTATACCTCTTTTCATATGCCTCTCTTTTTCTGGCTGACACCGCTCTTCCCGTCACCACCTCTCCATCTCTCGCTCTTCCCGTCACCACCTCTCCATCTCTCGCTCTTCCCGTCACCACCTCTCCATCTCTCGCTCTTCCTGTCACCACCTCTCCATCTCTCACTCTTCCCGTCACCACCTCTCCATCTCTCACTCTTCCCGTCACCACCTCTCCATCTCTCACTCTTCCCGTCACCACCTCTCCATCTGTCACTCTTCCCGTCACCACCTCTCCATCTCTCACTCTTCCCGTCACCACCTCTCCATCTCTCGCTCTTCCTGTCACCACCTCTCCATCTCTCGCTCTTCCCGTCACCACCTCTCCATCTCTCACTCTTCCCGTCACCACCTCTCCATCTCTCACTCTTCCCGTCACCACCTCTCCATCTGTCACTCTTCCCGTCACCACCTCTCCATCTCTCACTCTTCCTGTCACCACCTCTCCATCATTCACTCTCCATCTCTCACTCTTCCCATCACCCCCTCACCACCTCTCCATCTCTCGCTCTTCCCGTCACCACCTCTCCATCTCTCGCTCTTCCCATCACCATCTCTCCATCTCTCGCTCTTCCTGTCACCACCTCTCCATCTCTCACTCTCCATCTCTCACTCTTCCCGTCACCACCTCTCCATCTCTCACTCCCTCCATCTCTCACTCTTCTCGTCACCACCTCCCCATCTCTCACTCTTCCTGTCACCACCTCTACATCTCTCACTCTTCCCGTCACCACCTCTCCATCTCTCACTCTTCCTGTCACCACCTCTCCATCTCTCGCTCTTCCCGTCACCACCTCTCCATCTCTCGCTCTTCCTGTCACCACCTCTCCATCTCTCGCTCTTCCCGTCACCACCTCTCCATCTCTCGCTCTTCCCGTCACCACCTCTCCATCTCTCGCTCTTCCCGTCACCACCTCTCCATCTCTCACTCTTCCCGTCACCACCTCTCCATCTCTCACTCTTCCTGTCACCACCTCTACATCTCTCACTCTTCCCGTCACCACCTCTCCATCTCTCACTCTTCCCGTCACCACCTCTCCATCTCTCTCTCTCCATCTCTCACTCTTCCCGTCACAACCTCTCAATCTCTAACTCTTCCCGTCACCACCTCTCCATCTCTTTCCCTTTTTCCATCTCACTCCATCTCTTTCTCTCCATCTCTTTCCCTCTCTCTCCTTCTCTTTCCCTCACTCTCCATCTCTCTCTCACACACACACATCCACACACACCTGACCGGATCCGCTTTCGCTCTCCCTCTCATTCAATTCAATTCAATTCAATTCAAAGGGCGTTATTGGCATGGGAAACATATGTTTACATTTCCAAAGCAAGTGAAATCTCTCTCTCCCTCTCATTCTTTCTCTTTCTCCCTCTCATTCTCTCTTTCTCTCTCTCACTCTCTCTCACATACAGTGCATTCGGAAAGTATTCAGACCCCTTTCCTTTTTCCACATTTTGTTACATTACAGCCTTATTCTGAAACAGATTACATTTAAAAAATCATCATCAATCTACACACAATACCCCATAATGACAAAGTGAAAAAAGGTTTTTAGAAATGTTAGCAAATTTCTTAAAAATAAAAAACAGAAATACCTTATTTACATAAGTATTCAGATCCTTTGCTATGAGACTCAAAGTTAAGCTCAGTTGCATCCTGTTTCCATTCATCATCCTTAAGATGTTCCAACAACTTGATTGGAGTCCACCTGTGGTAAATTCAATTGATTGGAAATGATTTGGAAAGTCACACACCTGTCTATATAAGGTCCCACAGTTGACAATGCATGTCAGAGCAAAAACAAAGACATGAGGTCGAAGGAATCGTCCATAGAGGATTGTGTCGAGGCACAGATCTGGGGAAGGGTGCCAAAA
>NC_074700.1:13823377-13895877 GCF_029448725.1 Salvelinus fontinalis | reverse complement strand
AAGTTAGAGAAAGACCCCTCTGAACAATTCAGAACATAAATAATCATATCTGTCTCGGTGAAATGTATTTAATAGCATAAGGAAGTGAAATGTCATAACCAAAGTGAGTTTTTGGCAGAGTAGGTGGACACCCTACCATGAGACAGGTAGAAGTGGGTGTTGGTGTCTAGCTTTGCTGATCAAATAAACCACATGCGTGTTCCCTCGGTAACCCGTGTGGTATGTGTGATCAGCCAGCCCAGAGGGAACATGCTGCTGGAGGGCATCGGGGGCTCAGGCAGACAGAGCCTTTCCAAGATGGCCGCCTCCATCTGTGAGTACCTGGTCTTCCAGGTGGAGGTCACCAAGAAGTACTGTAAGCAGGAGTTAAGAGAACATTATATATGACCTACTGACAGACATGGCTTGAAATAATATTTGAAATCATTTAAAATACTTTATCTGTGCTTGATTGAGCTTGCCTGGCACATAGGAACCAAGAGAAAGGCAGACTAAAGCAAACACTTTTAGTATTTGAACCCAGGTAGGCCTACTGCACTTCTACGTACTACTCTTCACATACTCTATATCAGTGGTTCCCAACCCTTTTTGGTTACTGTACCACAAATTGAATTTTACCTGGAGTACCCTTGAAGTACCCCCAGTAGGACTATGGCCTCATGAGTCTTCTCAAGTACCCCCCTTGTGGATAGTCCAAGTACCACCAGGAGTCCTACTACCCCTGGTTGGGAACCACTGCTCTGTAGCACACTGGGGTTTAGATAGAGTGAGAGATTATCTAGGTGACTGCACTTCACACAGAGGTTGTGAGACAGGATATATTTGGACCTGTTTTGCGAGAGGAACCCATTTGTCGAATTTGGGTGATCTGCCAACAGCAAGGCATTTGTTAATAACATAATTGCACTGAATTACAGCGTGCTGCTCGGCGCTGCTTGGTCCCTGAGCGTTTAATATTAATTGAGTCAGACCGACAGCCTTATGGTCTGCAGTCAGTAGGACACATTTTCCCACAGTTGCTTGTGTTTAGTTTCTATTTCAATCGCTTTACTTTTACTCGTGTAGTTTCAGAGATGGGATTGATTTCGATTGATCGTTCACGAATCTCCTGCTTTTCTGACGTCAGAGTTTAGAGACGTCCCTGTAAACCAATATCCTATTTTTCCTGATTGGACTTTTCATCTTGTACTGACTCTTGGTCACGTCCCAAGAGTTTGTACTCTTGGAGGAGCATGGATCGGACCAACACGCAGAGTGGAAAGTAGTCATTATTTAATGAACGTAAAACTGAACACTTACACATACAAAAACAACAAACGTGACCAAACCGAAAACAGTCCCGTGTGGCACGAACACAGACACGAGATACAAACCCAGGCTGATGTAAAAACAAAAGGGCTTTATTGATCGTTTGGATTGATTTGATAGATTTTTGACACTCAGACATGAGGGAGTTGTATGGGCTGACGGGTGTGGACAACAAGCCCAAAGTGATTCTGTTCAACGACACCCAGATAGTACACCTGTCGTTCCCAGAGGACATCAACAACACCCTCAGCTCTGGAGAGGTGCTCAACCTCTAAAAACAGAGCTCCAAGATGCACCACTACTAACAACACATTTATTTAAGGGAGTTTTAATACAATGCAACATTTGCATCTGTTATTTTCAAAGAGGGAACAACACAGAAAATAATGATTACAAGGTTGACTTTACACAGGTGCTAAAGCGAAGTCAATGTCTTATGGAAAAGTCACCTCAAAAAATGACAGGTAAAAGGTTATAGTGCTTTCCAACGTCTGGTAGCCTAGTTTGTGTTTTGTGTATTAACCTTTGACCCTGACCTTTTCGTCCAAGTGTCCAGTGCTCTGTCCGACTCACCCAGGGAAGACAACATCATCGAGACGCCAGACTCCATGTTTAACTACCTGATCGAGTGAGGAACAACAACCTACACATCGTCCTTGGTATGAGGCCTGTGGGAGAGCCCTACAGATACATTTCAGCTAAAGGATATACAGTACCTGCTGTATCTCACCAAGAACAGAAGTGTCAAATTTACAAAGCACTGAACACATTCAACAATAAGGGTTTGAGATAGAGATGAAAGCTTTTCCTGCGGCATCAAGCTGTGCTAATGGACGGCAATGTACCAAACCATAGCCAAGGTTCTCTCATTATCTGTTTCCCTTTCATAAAGCGTGGCTCTCTCTCTGAGTGTGTGATCCCCACACTGCTGCACAGCTGATTCTCAATAATACAGCATTGACAGCAAAATTTGCACACAACGGTTACGTCTCAAATGGCAATCTATCCCCTATTTTGTGCACAACATTTGACCAGGGCCCTGGACACTCCTTATGAATGAGCTTGTTATTAATGGCTGATGTGCGTCTCTTGTCTTGCAAATTAGGTTCTGTGTTTAGGGTGACAGCATTTTAGCCTGAGGTTCGCTGAGATTAGAAATGACAGGGTGGATACGACAAGACGTCTGGGTCACACACACATGCACGCACACACACACACTAACACCAGTCTGTCTCGGCTCTCATTAGTGGGACAGATCAGTGGTCACACATAATACCACTAATTGGGTTGGCAGGGCCCATTACCCAGAGCTAATCACCATGCCTTGGCTGTTGGCTTCAGGGCTTCCCTCCCTCCATCCCTCCATTCCTCCACCTCTGACCAGTATTAGTGGCTGGGAGTGGGACAGAACCTTAGCAACTCAACGCAGTCACACCATGGCTGGCTGTGATGGCATGACAGCCATTAGCCAGCTAAACCTAGTGGCTCAGACAATGGAGTTTGGCTCTTGGCGGCTGTTATGTTTAATGGATTTAAGTTGCGTTTTTCCAAAAGCTCAAAGAGCTTTTCATCATTCACGTCATTCACCACCACATTGGTGTGTAACACCTACCTGGGTAATGCACGACACCCATTAGCCATCCTGCTGTGTTCCGGTCGAATTGGACCGATTTACAAGTTTTCTCTCTGAAAAATGTAGTTCATTTAATCTGATTGAAGGTTCCAGGACTTTGTCCACACAGGGCATCTGAACCCAAAATACATTTTGATGATTTTCATAGCATTTTGGGTGTTTTATCTAACTTTGTACACCTGTGGTGTTCCAGGTCAAAAATGACCAGTCTTTAGAAATTAATGGGTGAGTCTACAATTAGTGTATAAAAGTGAGTTCAGGCACGTACCATTCATCAGATGGACACACTTCCTCTCCCAGACCCCCACATGCATGTGTGTTTGAGCACACACACACACAACAATCGCAACATTGTTTCAATAATATATAGAACTTTTCTCGCAGTTCTGGTATATAAAGCTTTTTTGAGGCCTTGCTCACAATTCCTTCTGTGGCAGCACAATGACCAAACGATATTCTGTATGTGAGGCTCTTGCTCATATCTGTAATCATGACACTGGTGAGGAGGAGAGAGTCCTTGTTAAACTTTGACACAAAGTAGTCTATGATAAATAGCACAATTTGTTTCATCTGATTTAATTTGTTATAGTCAAAATAATCCATAGATTAGGGTTAAGGGCGCCCCCCCTTGGTTTGTGCCGTGGCGGAGATCTTTGTGGGCTTTACTCGGCCTTGTCTCAGGATGGTAAGTTGGTGGTTGAAGATATCCCTCTAGTGGTGTGGGGGCTGTGCTTTGGCAAAGTGGGTGGGGTTATATCCTTCCTGTTTGGCCCTGTCCGGTGGTATCATCGGATGGGGCCACAGTGTCTCCTGACCCCTCCTGTCTCAGCCTCCAGTATTTATGCTGCAATAGTTAATGTGTCGGGGGGCTAGGGTCAGTTTGTTATATCTGGAGGACTTCTCCTGTCTTATCCGGTGTCCTGTGTGAATTTTAAGTATGCTCTCTCTAATTCTCTCCTTCTCTCTCTCTTTCTTTCTCTCTCTCAGAGGACCTGAGCCCTAGGACCATGCGTCAGGACTACCTAGCATGATGACTCCTTGCTGTCCCCAGTCCACCTGGCCTTGCTGCTGCTCCAGTTTCAACTGTTCTGCCTGCGGCTATGGAACCATGACCTGTTCACCAGACCTGCTGTTTTCAACTCTCTAGAGACAGCAGGAGCAGTAGAGATACTCTCAATGATTGGCTATGAAAAGCCAACTGACATTTACTCCTGAGGTGCTGACTTGCTGCACCCTCGTTAACTACTGTGATTATTATTATTTGACCATGCTGGTCATTTATGAACATTTGAACATCTTGGCCATGTTCTGTTATAATCTCCATCCGGCACAGCCAGAAGAGGACTGGCCCACCCCTCATAGTCTGGTTCCTATTTAGGTTTCTTCCTAGGTTTTGGCCTTTCTAGGGAGTTTTTCCTAGCCACCGTGCTTCTACACCTGCATTGCTTGCTGTTTGGGGTTTTAGGCTGGATTTCTGTACAGCACTTTGAGATATCAGCTGAGGTACGAAGGGCTATATAAATACATTTGATTTGATTTGAAGAATCAGAACGCCACACAACAGATTGACTTTTATTGAAATGTTGTAACGGTTCTCGTCCTCTTCGTCTGAAGAGTAGCAAGGATCGGACCAATATGCAGCATGGTAAGTGTCCATTTTAATTTATTAAAACTGAACACTAAAAATACAAAATAACAAAGTGAATAAGTCGCTCTGGATAAGAGCGTCTGCTAAATGACTTAAATGTAAATGTAATAATACCGAAAACCGAAACAGTTCTGAAAATGTGAAACAAACACTACAACAGGAAACAATCACCCACAACACACAATGAAAAACAGGCTACCTAAATATGGCTCCCAATCAGAGACAACGACTGACACCTGCCTCTGATTGAGAACCATACTAGGGCCAACACATAGAAATCTACCAACAAAACAAAACATAGAAAAACAACATAGAATGCCCACCCCAAATCACGCCCTGACCAACTAAAATAAAGACATAAAAAAGGCACTAAGGTCAGAACGTGACAAATGTATAGTATTGTTTGGAACTGATGCGTGTGATGGTGTACCACAGGAACTACAGCACACTCGGGAAGTATTCAGATCCCTTGACTTTTTCCACATTCTGTTGTGTTACAGCCTTATTCTAAAATGTATGAAAAAAAATTATTCTTATCAATCTATATAATACCCCATTACATTTTTTGAAATATCTACCAAAATCCTTCAGTAGTGGTTTCTTTGGAGCAATTCGATCATGATGGCCTGAATTCACGCAGTTCTCCTGATTTTCCTCTGAACAGTTGATGTTGAAATGTGTCTGTTACTTGAACTCTGTGAAGCATTTATTTGGGCTGCAATCTGAGGCTGGTAACTCTAATGAACGTATCCTCTGCTGCAGAGGTAACTCTGGGTCTTCCTGTCCTGTGGCGGTCCTCATGAGAGACAGTTTCATCATAACTCTTGATGGTTTTTGCGACTGCATTTCCGCATTGACTGACCTTCATGTCTTAAATAAATTATGGACTGTCGTTTCTCTTTGCTTATTTGAGCTGTTCTTGCCATAATATGGACTTGGTCTTTTACCAAATAGGGCTATCTTCTGTATAGCCCCCCTACCTTGTCACAACACAACTGATTGGCTCAAACGCATTAAGAAATAAATACGTTCCACAAATTAACTTTTAACAAGGCACACCTGTTAACTGAAATGCATTCCAGGTGAAGCATGTTGAGAGAATGCCAAGAGTGTGCAAAGCTGTCATCAAGGCAAAGGGTGGCTACTTTGAAGAATCTCAAATATAAAATGTATTTTGATTTGTTTAACATTTTCTTGGTTGCTACATGATTCCATATGTGTTAATTTCAGAGTTTTGATGTCTTCACTATTATTTTACAATGTATAAAATAGCAAAAATAAAGAAAAACCCTGGAATGAGTAGGTATTCTAAAACTTTTGACTGGTACTGTATATAATGTTGTAAGAAGATTGCGGTAATGTTTACAGCCAGAAGTATGTTCCTGGCCACATTACCTGATTGGGAAAACCTCTTGCTTCTTTTCATTATGCATAACGTTTCAATAATGTTATATTGTGTTTTAATAACGTTTTAGGGAGGGATGGAGGGAAAGAGAGGGAGAGAGATATAGAGGAACAGAGAGGGAGAGAGAGTAACAGCTGCTTATGGTACACACGTACACACACCTGTTACGGCTGTCGAAGTCGTTCTCCTCCTCAGACGAGGAGGAGCATGGATCGGACCAACACGCAGAGTGGAAAGTAGTCATTATTTAATGAACGTAAAACTGAACACTTACACATACAAAAACAACAAACGTGACCAAACCGAAAACAGTCCCGTGTGGCACGAACACAGACACGAGATACAAACACCCACAAAACACACCTGAAACCCAGGCTGCCTAAGTATGATTCTCAATCAGGGACAACGATTGACAGCTGTCTCTGATTGAGAATCATACCCGGCCGAACACAAACATCCCAACATAGAAAATAACACATAGACAACCCACCCCAAATCACGCCCTGACCAACTAAATAAATACAAGAAAAAGGAAAAACAGGTCAGGAACGTGACAACACCGAAGACAACCCGTGTAGATCTTAACATTAAATGTTTACTTACAAGCCCAGCCCTTTAACCAACAATGTAGAATTGTTTTTTAAAAAGTAAGAAAATATTTGCTTACAAAAAATGTACTAACCTGAAGTAAGACAAAAAGTAACAATAACAATAAAATAACAATAACAAGGCTATATACAGGGGGTACCGGTATCGAGTCAATATGCGAGGGTACAGGTTAGAGGTCCTTTGTTCATGTAGGTAGGGGTGAAGTGACTAGGCATAGATAATAAACAGCGAGTAGCAGCAGTGTGAAACAGGAGGTCAATGCAAATAGTCTGGGTAGCCATTTGATTAACTGTTTAACACACAGACACACACACACACACACACACACACACACACACACACACACACACACACACACACACACACACACACACACACACACACACACACACACACACACACACACACACACACACACACACACACACACACACACACTCAGAGAGGTACTGCACCGGGTTGGAGAGGAGGGGAGAAGAGACCTGTCTGTGTGGGAAATACTTACTATGCTGCTTCTCTGAAGTGTGAATGAGTCTGAGTGAGTGTGGATGAGTGGACGTGCGCGTGTTTGTGTTTCTGATAGGTACTCAGGCACTTTGTGGGCCCATGAGTATAGTAAAAATCCCGTCTAGATGACTCTAGTTCCGTGCGAATCTGTGTCTACTGTATTTTTTAAATGCTCAGGTGTTTTGTCACTGTCCACCTGAGTCCGGGATTGCATGCATGTTTGTATATTTGGGTGTTAGGTGAATTTCTCAACATTAAGTGTGTGTGTTTGTGTGAGTTCTGTTTATGTGCATGCTTACACACGTGTGTTTCCGTGACGTGGGTGTATGTATTACTCTGACACGTGAATTTTTGGTTTTACTATTCTTGTGGCAGCCAGTCAAACATTCAGACAAGTGGGGATATTTCTCCTGTCCCCACATGGAAAAAGGCAATTTTAGGCTTAGGGGTTAGGTTTAGGGTTACAATTAGGGTAAGAATTAGGGTTAGGTATAGTTTTAGGTTAAGGTGTTTGGGGTTAAGTTTAGCGTTAGGGTTATGGAAAATAGGATTTTGGATGGGAATCAATTCGTTGGTCCCCACAAAGTTAGCAATACAAAACTGTGTGTGGGGGAATAGCTGGACCTGTTGAAGAGGCAGTATGATGATTAGCTAGCCGATGGAGGAGTTGACGAGGAAGTCAGAGGACATGAAGCTCGAACTGGACCAGGCCGGGAAACTGGTGTCGGGACTGGCTGGAGAGAGAGTCTGCTGGGAGGAGACTGTGGCGGTAAGGACTCCTCTTATGGAGCTCCGACAGTAGAGTATCTGAACAATCCACTTTCACAGTCCCTTGGTCTGGTGATTAGAATGACCATGTCTTACAGCTGCATCATGCCATTAAAGTCTTCATCTTTCTTTGATGTTCACATCTCTCTGTTCTGATGTGTGTCTCAGGGTTTGGAGAAGAACATGGTATCTGGTAGGAGACTGTCCGCTGGCTGCAGCCTTCTTGTCCTACATGGGGCCTTTCCTCTCCAGCTACTGAGATGAGATGGTGTCTAGTATCTGGATGAAATGGGTTAGTGAGAATGTCACTGTCTGAATTCTCCTATACTCTTTCACAGCACAACAGTATGCCAACATGTATTTATGTGTTTATATTATTCACTGTTACCTGTTAGTTGCCACCTCTCACTCTCACACACACATTTAGCCACACTTCCCTTTCTTTCTCTTTGTCTCACTTTCCCCTCCGTCGGGGGCGTGAGGTACGTGAGTTGGAGGTGCCGTGTTCTCCAGGGTTCAGTTTCGCTGTGTTCCTGTCCAAGCCCACGGCCGTGAGGGACTGGAACATCCAGGGTTTGCTTCCGACGCCTTCTCCACCGAGAACAGAGTCATCATCACCTGCGACAACCGGTCAGACACCACGCACATATATGCACTCCGTAGAGACTCTAGTATCTTTATTAAATTCTCTCCGTCTGCCTTTTCTCAGTGCTTAGTTACAGATCTATAATAGTACTTCAGTAGTCTAGACAAGACAAGACAAAATCTTACACCTATCAAACAAAGCAACTATCTCAGTCTCACAGACCTTACTGATAAGGCTAAGAAGTGGCTTGATAGTGTAACTAGTTGTGTTGCTGACTGGGTTTTCCCATTCTTTGTTTTTTCAAGATGGCCCCTGGTAGTGGACCCGCAAGGCCAAGCCCTGAAGTGGATCAAAAAACATGGAGATGGAGAGACCTGCTTTGTACATCTATAACGTAACACACACACCGTCTCTATCCTCACTCTCACATTTCTCTCTGCCACTGTCTACTTTCATGATATCGACTTCATACTCTCTGCTTGTGTGTTTGTCTACGTATTCAATATAACATGAATATACTGTATGTTCCTTTTCATTCTCAAAGCTTTTTGTCTTGCTCTCCTCACCCTTGAACTGTACCCTGTTTACCGTAGTGAAAAGTCACAAGGTCCCTGAAAACATGCATCACTTACAGTACCAACAACCTCCACTGTACTCTATCTATAATAGCTATATCCCCTCAAGGAGCCAAATGGACGCCAGATTCCCCACAGTAATGCCATCAACAAAGCATTAAGACTAAAGTGTAGTAAAGTGCATTCACCTTTCATTTGAGACTGGTCTTTACATTTGACTGCTGTTAGTCAAGACCAGTAGGCTTCCTTTATCAGATAAGATCCTTTTAGCACAGACACACACACACACACGCACACACGCACACACGCACGCACGCACGCACGCACGCACGCACACACGCACACACGCACACACGCACACACACACACACACACACACACACACACACACACACACACACACACACACACACACACACACACACACACACACACTGAGATCTAGGTGAACAAGAAGGAAGTCATATTTTTCTCCCCAGCTCTGCGGTTTCTCTCCTCCTTTCTTCATACACTTGTTTTATGTGTTCCTTCTGGCACTTCAGGAAGCAGTTTGCCCCTCTCTGTTAGTAAAGTCAGTAAAAAGCAGTCCATTTCTTCAAAAAGGCTTTCCTGTCTGTCTGTCTGTCTGTCTGTCTGTCTGTCTGTCTGTCTGTCTGTCTGTGGGTTGAGAATGAGTGATGGTGAAGGGAGGGAGGGGGAGAGTGTTTCAGAGTCTGGACCACTCTATTGGTCACCATGCCTTTCACCCATGTCTCTCCAGGACCTCTACCTACCCTCCCCCCTCTTCTCTGGCCAATTTCACTTGTGTCCACTGTCCAGGACCTCTCTCTCCTGTGTTCTCTGTTCTTTCTATTCCTCTCTGACCTTTCCGTCCTCTCTCAAACCGCTTTCAGCCTGGTCTCATACGCATAACTCCACTCCAATGCTCTCCTACAATACGGCCAAAACGCTGACATTTAGAGACAATTGGGCATTGGCTTTAAGAGCAATGGCTTTAACAGCGATAACAGGCGTGAAACAGGCGGCAGGTAGCCTAGCGGTTAACAGCGTTGGGCCAGTTACCGAAAGGTCGCTCGTTTGAATACCTAAGTGAAAAATCTGTCTATGCGCCCTTGAGCAAGACACTTCAACCTAATTGCTCCTATAAGTGCCTCTGGATAACAGCGTCTGCAAAATGACATAAATGTAAACAATGTCTACTCCTATCTGTCTGTCTAGGCCTGCTTCGGCTAACTTTGTTTGCTCACCAGCTACGATTCTATCCAATTGGCGACACATTTTGATGCAAATATTCTAGAATCGGCATAAAGAAAATAGGCGTATTTTCCCACCAGCGGTGTGTTCTTCCAAACAGAATTGCTGCAGATGAAAATCAGTGTGTAATGACCTAGTGCACATAAAATATGCTTTTTCGCTTGTACCAAATAAAAATTGAAAGACCAATGTGTTTCCGTCTCCATCTCAACTCTTCCAATACTTTTGTCACAAAAACTGTTGCGTTAAATAACAAATGGGCCTTATTTGGTCTTGGCACGTGCACTGTAGTCAACATCTAGCAGATACAGCGCTGTAGCCAACAGCTAGCAGATACAGCGCTGTAGCCAACAGCTAGCAGATACAGCGCTGTAGCCAACAGCTAGCAGATACAGCGCTGTAGCCAACAGCTAGCAGATACAGCGCTGTAGCCAACAGCTAGCAGATACAGCGCTGTAGCCAACAGCTAGCAGATACAGCGTTGTAGCCAACAGCTAGCAGATACAGCGCTGTAGCCAACAGCTAGCAGATACAGCGTTGTAGCCAACAGCTAGCAGATACAGCGCTGTAGCCAACAGCTAGCAGATACAGCGTTGTAGCCAACAGCTAGCAGATACAGCGCTGTAGCCAACAGCTAGCAGATACAGCGCTGTAGCCAACAGCTAGCAGATACAGCGCTGTAGCCAACAGCTAGCAGATACAGCGCTGTAGCCAACAGCTAGCAGATACAGCGCTGTAGCCAACAGCTAGCAGATACAGCGCTGTAGTCAACAGCTAGCAGATACAGCGCTGTAGCCAACAGCTAGCAGATACAGCGCTGTAAGCTAGTCTACATGTTGAGATTATTATGGATAAACCCTCGATTTTTATTGGAAAGGAGCATCAAGATCACTGTGCACTTTCACCACCCTGTGAAGTTCATCATAGGTAATTTCATATGTTGCCTAATAAACTGCATGGTTTCCCGAGTCGTAATGGGAGGACCACACACCATATCATAACGTGACTCCAAGTTTACTTCAATATGATGGTTGTTATATCAATATTTCTGCATAAAATTTTATCAAAACTTCCTGTTTCCTTCACAGCTGTCGTGATTTATTTTTATACCGTATGACTTTACTCACATAAAAACTGTGTTTCACTTTCCACTGTTTGCTTTCTCTTCTCTCATTCACTTTTTCTTTCATGGCATGTTATCAGTCCCATTTGCCCTCATTTGTTTGTTTATTCATCATATACAGTACCAGTCAAAAGTTTGGACACACCTACTCATTCAAGGGTTTTTCTTTATTTTTACTATTTTCTACATTGTAGAATAATAGTGAAGATGTCAAAACTATGAAATAACACACATGGAATCATGTAGTAACCAAAAAGTGTAAAACAAATTAGTTGGACCACAGAGTGAAGGAAAATCAGTCAACAAGTGCTCATCATATGTGGGAACTCCTTCAAGACTATTGGAAAAGCATTCCAGGTGAAGCTGATTGGGAGAATGCCAAGAGTGTGCAAAGCTGTCATCAAGGCAAAGGGTGGCTCTCAAATATATAATATATTCTGAATTGTTTAACACTTTTTTGGTTACTACATGATTCCATATGTGTTATTTCATAGTTTTGATGTATTCACTATTATTCTACAATGTAGAAAATAGTACAAATAATGAAAACCCCTTGAATGAGTAGGTGTGTCCAAACTTTTGACTGTTACTGTATATCTCTTAATGTTTCTGTCTCTCTCTCACTTTATCTCTCTCCCTCTCTCTCCCCCTCTGTCAGGGTCTGAAAGTGATAGACCTTCAGATGCTAGACTTCCTTCGTATCTTGAAGAATGCTGTTTAGTTTGGTTCCCGGTTCTGCTGCAGAACGTCCAGGGGGAACTAGACCCTTCATCAACACCCATCCTCAACAAGTCACAAGTCACTTCAATGTCCTTGAGCTGTTCTTGTCTATTAATGTTCTTTATTATGTCATGTTTCATGTTTTGTGTGTACCCCAGGAGAGTAGCTGCTGCTTTCACAACAGCTAATGAGGATCCTAATAAAATACCAAATACCAAGCTGTCCACTCTCACTATACCCCAGAGATCTCCACCAATACCACCATTGTCAACTGTGCTGTCAAGACACAGGTCGGTACATGTGTGTGTGTCTATGTAAGTCATCTGTACATACAGGTGTGAATGTCTGGAATAATGTGTCTATGTAAGTCATCTGTACATACAGGTGTGAATGTCTGGAATAATGTGTCTATCTAAGTCATCTGTACATACAGGTGTGAATGTCTGGAATAATGTGTCTATGTAAGTCATCTGTACATACAGGTGTGAATGTCTGGAATAATGTGTCTATCTAAGTCATCTGTACATACAGGTGTGAATGTCTGGAATAATGTGTCTATCTAAGTCATCTGTACATACAGGTGTGAATGTCTGGAATAATGTGTCTATGTAAATTATCTGTACATACAGGTGTGAATGTCTGGAATAATGTGTCTATGTAAGTCATCTGTACATACAGGTGTGAATGTCTGGAATAATGTGTCTATGTAAGTCATCTGTACATACAGGTGTGAATGTCTGGAATAATGTGTCTATGTAAGTCATCTGTACATACAGGTGTGAATGTCTGGAATAATGTGTCTATGTAAGTCATCTGTACATACAGGTGTGAATGTCTGGAATAATGTGTCTATGTAAGTGGTGCATGAGTGGATGCTCATAACGGTGTGTATGCATGTTTCTAACGCGTGCGTACATACATATTGTATGTGCATGTGTGTTTTTGCCTGTCTCTATCCGTGCGTGTATTTTGTGTGTATGTGTGTGTTTCTAACCGTATGATGTGTGTGTGTGTTTCTAACCGTATGATGTGTGTGTGTGTGTGTGTGTGTGTGTGTGTGTTTCTAACCTTGTGTATCTGGTGTTTGTGTGTTTCTAACCTTGTGTATCTGGTGTTTGTGTGTTTCTAACCGTATGATGTGTGTGTGTGTTTCTAACCGTATGATGTGTGTGTGTGTGTGTGTGTGTTTCTAACCGTATGATGTGTGTGTGTGTTTCTAACCTTGTGTATCTGGTGTTTGTGTGTTTTTAACCGTATGATGTGTGTGTGTGTTTCTAACCGTATGATGTGTGTGTGTGTGTGTGTGTGTTTCTAACCGTATAATGTGTTTGTGTGTTTTTCTAACCGTATAATGTGTATGTGTGTGTTTCTAACCGTATGATGTGTGTGTGTGTTTCTAACCGTATAATGTGTATGTGTGTGTTTCTAACCGTATGATGTGTGTGTGTGTTTCTAACCGTATGATGTGTTTGTGTGTTTCTAACCGTATGATGTGTTTGTGTGTTTTTCTAACCGTATGATGTGTATGTGTGTGTTTCTAACCGTATGATGTGTGTGTGTGTTTCTAACCGTGTGATGTGTGTGTGTGTGTTTCTAACCGTATGATGTGTGTGTGTGTTTCTAACCGTATGATGTGTGTGTGTGTGTTTCTAACCGTATGATGTGTTTGTGTGTTTCTAACCGTATGATGTGTTTGTGTGTTTTTCTAACCGTATGATGTGTGTGTGTGTGTTTCTAACCGTATGATGTGTGTTTGTGTGTTTCTAACCGTATGATGTGTTTGTGTGTTTTTCTAACCGTATGATGTGTGTGTGTGTGTGTGTGTGTTTCTAACCGTATGATGTGTTTGTGTGTTTCTAACCGTATGATGTGTTTGTGTGTTTTTCTAACCGTATGATGTGTGTGTGTGTGTGTGTGTGTTTCTAACCGTATAATGTGTTTGTGTGTTTCTAACCGTATGATGTGTGTGTGTGTTTCTAACCGTATGATGTGTTTGTGTGTTTCTAACCGAATGATGTGTGTGTGTGTTTCTAACCGTATGATGTGTGTGTGTCAGGGCCTGGAGACCCAGCTCCTAGGGATCTTGGTGAAGAAGGAGCGTCCAGAGTCAACATCGCCTCTGGTAAGAGGAAAACTGAGAGGTGGAGTACAAGATCCTCAGGTTCCTACTAGACTAATAGTAATACTACACTACTATACTGACCCATTCCCACTGCCTAACTGTCTGTCAACGCCCTAGCTACAATTTCCACATGACCTTTAACCTGTCTAGGATCAGCGTGGCGCTAGCGGCACTCCCCCCCCCCCCCCCACTGAAAAACCAGTGCCGCGAAATTCAAAAAAAATATTTTTTAAAAATATTTAACTTTCACACATTAAAGTCCAATACAGCTAATGAAAGACACAGATCTTGTGAATCCAGTCAACATGTCCGATTCTTAAAATGTTTTACAGGGAAGACACAATATGTAAAGATGTACATCTATTACCTAAAAACACATTAGCATAATCCACCATCTTTTATTTGTCCACCAACACCAGTAGCCATCACCAATTCGGCTAAACTAAGATATTTATAGCCCCTAACCAACAAAAAAACTCATTAGATGACAGTCTGATAACATATTTATGGTATGGGATAGGTTTTGTTAGAAAAAAGTGCATATTTCAGGTAGATGGCATAGGTTACAATTGCACCCACCGTCACAAATGGAATAGAAAAACTACTTAGAGCAACGTGTTTACCTACTTACTAATCATCAAACATTTCGTAAAAATACACAGCATACACGAATCGAAAGACACAGATCCTGTGAATACAGACAATATTTCAGATTTTCTAAGTGTCTTACAGCGAAAACACAATAAATCGTTATATTAGCATAGCACATACCACATAGCAGCCCAGCATTGATTCTAGCCAAAGTGAGCGATAAAAGTCAACATCGCCAAAAGATATTAATTTTTTCACTAACCTTCTCAGAATTCTTCCGATGACACTCCTGTAACATCACATTACAACATGCATATACAGTTTGATCGCAAATGTTTATATTTAGCCACCAAAATCATGGTTAGACAATGTGAAATGTAGCTCAGCTGGTCAGAAAATGTCCTTGCGCCACTTAGACAGTGATCTACTCTTATACATAAATACTCATAAACGTGACTAAAAAATATAGGGTGGACAGGGATTGATAGACAATTTAATTCTTAATACAATTGCGTTATTACATTTTTTAATTTATCCTTACTTTTCAATACAGTTTGCGCCAAGCGAAGCTACGTCAAAAAACATGGCGTCCTAAGCCACTAAAATGTTTCGACAGAAACACGATTTATCATAATAAAAATGTCCTACCTTGAGCTGTTCTTCCATCAGTATCTTGGGCAAAGGATCCTTTCTTGGGAGAAATCGTCTTTTGGTGGAAAGCTGTCCTCTTGCCATGTGGAAATGCCAACTGTGTTCGGGATGAACTGAAAAGCGTGCCCAACTATTCACATCGTTGCAAAAATAAATGTCCCAAAATCGCACTAAACGGATATAAATTGCTATAAAACGCTTTAAATTAACTACCTTATGATGTTTTTAACTCCCATAACGAGTAGAAACATGACCCGAGTAATATTACCCCCTTCACTAATGCTTGGAAAAGGTGCGGGCCGGTGTCCTCTAGGCGCATGACGCAGCTCCAAAAGAATGACTAGCTTCAGGGTTTTTTCATTTGTAGGGCCTGTGAACGCGCAATCGACCCCATTGGAATCGTCATCACGTAAAGGCATCCAGGGGAAGACGTAAGAAGTGTCCGTATAGTCATAGCAAAATCAGTGCCCTTTTAACTGACTTCAGAACAGTGGCCAACATTTCTGAAATCTGAATCCATGTCAGGGAAATTGCTGTAGAATGGGCTCTGTTCCACTTAGAGACAAAATTTCAACTCCTATAGAAACTATAGACTGTTTTCTATCCAATAATAATAATAATATGCATATTGTACGATCAAGGATTTTGTGGGAAGCCGTTTAAAAAAGTACCCAATTAGCATAAATAGTCTAAACAGCGCCCCCATCCCCAACAGGTTAATTAATGTCATGTTTTAGTCATTTAGCTGATTACTTAATTTATTTTATTCAGAGTGATTTGCAACACGTGCATTCAAATAAAAAGAAGCAATCATACACAGTTATCAATATGTTCCCAGGTGAAGCCGCCTTCAGAAAAGTGCTGGTAGAGCATCCCAACGAGTATTTCCTATTATTTTCGTACGTAAATCCGACACACTCCATTTAGGATCATATGTTACGTTTTGTATGTTTAGGGTGGTTGGATGGATCGGTGGGTGGGTCGGTGGGTGGATAACGCAAACGTCTAGCAACCCAAAGGTTATGAGTTCGAATCTCATCACAGACAACTTTAGCATTTTAGCTAAAGCAACTTTTCAACTACTTTTTAGCTACTTTGCATGTTGGCTAACGCTTCCCCAAACCCTAACCTTAACCCTTAACCCACTTTAGGAATTTGAACCAATGGCCAGAAAGGGTGGTGAGGAAGGTAATATGCAATAGTTATGAAAATGTATATGTATTATGTTAAGAAATTAAATATTGTTTACTAAAGACAAAAAAACGTACAGTGAACCGTCTGTTCTAGTGTTAATACTCTCCGGATCGGATCACAGAGAGCAAAATACTTGAAATAGTTGGTCTATTTACTGCTTTAATTGGGTCGAGATGGGACTTTGTAGGCCTGTAGGCTACTTCGCTAGAATCAAGCCATCACAGTCAGAAAAGGTGAGGAATTTATTTTGCAGTGATGGAAATAAAATAACAAATAGATGCCGATTTGTAACTATTTTATTATCCAAATATACAAAAAAAATGGATCTTCACTCCTCTCAAATGATTGCATCTTGTTATTATATTGACCTTTTTTTTAGGCTACTAGGCTACTTTTGCCTTATTTGCAATGCAAAACTTCAACCTCTTGAAACTGTGCATATGTATGGTTGAAAGTTTGCGGGAGGATAAGCACATTCTCACGTCACGTAATTACAAATACCACGTTTTGCATGAAGACTGACATGCATGTTTGAGGGCATATTTTGTGTTTACACAACATTTATAAATGAGGCCCCAGGTGCGCGAGATAACTTTACAAGCATCATAGCATATGTACCAGTGAATCGCTATGACAAATGAAATACTAGTGATAGTGTAATCAATGTGTAATAACTACGTAAAAAAATGTATGAACGAGTTAAATTATTAGTCATATTAATCGTTCAGTCATATTCAGGTCCTGACTGGTCAACAAGCTTATTTGACGTGTCAAATAGTGTTATATTTGTATTTATTTTGACACGCAAAGACCCACACGCTCTCTCTCTCTCTCTCGCTGAGGCACTAGTCATGCCTAGCACGTAGCAGTGTTTGCCTCTGTCATTGCCACTGCTTGCCTTTATTTCATTACGTTAATTAGATCACACAAAGTTCAGCTCAATATTAAAATTATAAACCGGTGGAATTGGCTTCCGTCATTTTCCCTCTCAGCTCGCTGTTAAAATCTATTGTTTATCTTAAACCCATTTATGCCATTATGATTCATTGTTGTTTTGGTTGGAAAGTTTAGTTTCACGAGTGTTACTGTTATTTCATCTTGACAAAAACATCTGACCAACTCTCTGTCTTTCCCGCTCTTTCACCCCCGCTGATGTCTTCACCTTCCATCCTTCTTCGCTCCCCCCTCCCTGTCTTTCTCTCTTCCCACATGTCCGACTCCTTCTTCGCTCCCCCCTCCCTGTCTTTCTCTCTCTTCCCACATCTCCGACTCCTTCTTCTCTCCCCCCTCCCTGTCTTTCTCTCTCCCCACCTCTTCTCTCCCCCTCCCTATTTCTCTCTCCCCACCTCTGCGACTCCTTCTTCTCTCCCCCTCCCTCTTTCTCTCTCCCCACCTCTGCGACTCCTTCTACTCTCCCCCTCCCTCTTTCTTTCTCCCCACCTCTGCGACTCCTTCTTCTCTCCCCCTCCCTCTTTCTCTCTCCCCACCTCTGCGACTCCTTCTTCTCTCCCCCTCCCTCTTTCTCTCTCCCCACCTCTGCGACTCCTTCTTCTCTCCCCCTCCCTCTTTCTCTCTCCCCACCTCTGCGACTCCTTCTTCTCTCCCCCTCCCTCTTTCTCTCTCCCCACCTCTGCGACTCCTTCTTCTCTCCCCCTCCCTCTTTCTCTCTCCCCACCTCTCCGACTCCTTCTTCTCTCCCCCTCCCTGTCTTTCTCTCTCCCCACTTCTCCGACTCCTTCCTCTCTCCCCCTCCCTCTTTCTCTCTCCCTACTTCTTCCCACATCTCTGACTCCTTCTTCTCTCCCCCATTCCTCTATCTCCCTCCTTAATCTCTTTCTGTCTCTATGTTCCATACTCTACTCTCCTCATCCCCTTCCCTCTTCCTCACATTCTCCCTCCCCTCCCCCTCCCCCTCTCTGTCTCCAGGTGAGTTGGATAATGCTTTTAATGAGCTCCAGGGGATGTTGATCGTGCACTCTCTGCATCAGGATCACGTCTCCTTCTGCGTCACCTCCTTTGTGTGTGTGTGTGTGTGCGTGTCTGCGTGTGTGCACGCGTGCGTGTGACATGGAGACCGTGAGTGGCACTCTAAGGAGACCGTTTGATCCCCCTCATGCTTTCTGTTTCACTCTGTCTCACTCCCACGCTGACACGTTCATCGTCAATGACAGCTGAGAAAACTGGCACAAGATGGCTACCAGCTAGAGTCAACAAGATACCTGTGTAATGTGGTGGTCCATTTTGAGATGGGTCATTCTTAGGTCCTGAAGTTATTCATTATCTTCGTCACCCTAGGTGTTTGAGCCTTTCCCTCCCTCCCTCCCTCCCTCCCTCCCTCCCTCCCTCCCTCCCTCCCTCCCCTGGGTGTGAAGTCCGATATGGTGACAGAGTCAGTTCATGGGCTGTGCCCACCCTGTGCTCTACAGAAAGCTGCTCTTTGCTTTCTGTTTCTTCCACAGCATCCTCCTGGAGAGGAGGAAGTTCCTTAAGCTGGGGTGGAACATTTCTTTGCACTAACTTTTGACTAGTCACTTATGCTGCTGTTACTGTTTATTATCTATCCTGTTGCCTCGTTTATCCCTACCTATATGTACATATGTACCTCAATTACCTCGTACCCCTGCACATCGACTCGATACTGGTACCCCGTGTATATAGTCGTTACTCATTGTGGATTTATTCCTATTTATTTCTATTATTTCTCCTTTTTTTCTCTCTGCATTGTTGGGAAGGGCCGGTAAGTAAGCATTTTACTGTTAGCCTACACCCGTTGTTTACGAATCATGTGACAAATCAAATGAGATTTTCCCAAGGGAGATCTGGTCGAGAGGGGAAGCTCATCTTCCATGTACAACCTCCTGGAGTTCTGAAAGACCATAGACCGTGAGCACTACCCAGTGGCCACAAGTATTATTACAGCCACTGCCCTCCAAGAGTGGAATAATAATTCTCCAACACCCAGACCTACACAAGTGTTTCCTAGTTTACAGTCTTCTCCTCTCTCCCCTGTAGACTCTCCTCTCCCACCTACTACATCCCCCAGGACAGGCCCCAGTCCTCTTACAGGGTTAGGGTTATGTAGTGTTAACGGTATGGTTCTCTCTCTAGTCTCTCCTCTCTCGCCACCTGCTACAACATCCCCCAAGACGGACCCACCTTCCAGCTACGGAGCACCCGGAGGTGTTCGACCACTAGTGGTCACTAGTGTAACCAGGAGGGGAGAACACACTAAACTCATCAGGCTTGAGCCATGTTTCAGTCAGGCCAATCACATCAAGGTTATGATCAGTGATTAGTTCATTTACGATGACTGCCTTAGAAATGAGGGATCTAACATGCAGTCGTCCTATTTTGAGATGTGATATATTATCACAATCTCGTTCAATAATGACAGGAATGGAGGAGGTCTTTATTCATCTCTCCAAGGTGGCTTAGCAGTTCAGACGTCTTTTCCGTATTGTCTTGTCGTGTCCTGTATATATATATATATTTACACCTTTTCTTCACATATCTTTTATTTATTTTATTATCCAAGAACTCAACTACAAAAGCTTTCCTGCAAAAGCTTTCCTGCAACCCGCTTCACCAATTACAATAAGTAATATTTACCTCAATCTGAAAATCCATCGTGGAAGATAGCCAGGGGCTAATTCAGAAGCTAGCCTGATAGCTAACCAGAAGCTACTCCGATAGCTAGCCAGAAGCTAATCTGTAGCTGCCCCGAAATTAGCCGGTTTGCTAGCTAGCGTTGGTGTTTCAGCTGCCCACGTTTTGCGGTCATCAGCTATTCCTTTAGCTCGATAATCTACCGGCACTTTTGTGCAACGCGACTCGGACCGGAGCATTCCGGGACTTTTTTTCTCCCAGTTTCCCCGGATTCCAACCGCAGGCTCTGGACACTTGCACCTTGATTTCGCAGCTAGCTAGCTGCATACCGTGTGACTATTGGCTTACGTCGACCCCGGAGCAAACTCAAATCATGCTGGAGCTAGCCAGCTGAGGAGTTCCATCACCATCCGGACCCGTTTCTTTTGTTGCTGCTGCAGATACGGAACCCCACCGGGCCTTCACGACTGACTGCCGACGTTATCTGCCCGAGGGATTTATCCAACCGGCAAATCCGTCCCGACGTTACCTGAACGCTCACCTGAGGCCCGCTAATCGTTAGCTGTCCTATCGGCTGCTATCTGAACAAAACCCCACTACACGGAACCTACCGACGGAAACGCACGAGGTATCTACAAACAGACCTCCATCCTATGCTGCTACCGATAGCCATATACCCGGCCAGCTGTCTGGATCGCCACGACCCCAACCAACCTCTACTCACTGGACCCTTACTGATCACTCGATTAAGCATGCCTCTCCTTAATGTAAATATGCCTTGTCCATTGCTGTTCTGGTTAGTGTTTATTGGCTTATTTCACTGTAGAGATTCTAGCCCTGCTCTCTATACCATATCCAACCTATCAGTTCCACCACCCACATATGCGATGACATCACCTGGTTTCAATGATGTTTCTAGAGACAAGATCTCTCTCATCATCACTCAATACCTAGGTTTACCTCCACTGTATTCACATCCTACCATACCTTTGTCTGTACATTATTCCTTTAAACTATTTTATCGCCCCCAGAAACTTCCTTTTACTCTCTGCTCTAGTAGCTCTAGGCGACCAATTCTCATAGCTTTTAGCCGTACCATTATCCTACTTCTCCTCTGTTCCTCTGGTGATGTAGAGGTGAATCCAGGCCCTGCAGTACCTGGCTCCACTCCTATTCCCCAGGCGCTCTCTTTTGATGACTTCTGTAACCGTAATAGCCTTGGCTTCATGCATGTTAACATTAGAAGCCTCCTCCCTAAGTTTGTTTTGTTCACTGCTTTAGCACACTCTACCAACCCGGATGTTTTAGCCGTGTCTGAATCCTGGCTTAGAAAGACCACCAAAAATTCAGACATTTTTATCCCCAATTACAATATTTTCAGACAAGATAGAACGGCCAAAGGGGGCGGTGTTGCAATCTACTGCAAAGACTGCCTGCAAAGTTCTGTTATACTATCCAGGTCTGTTCCCAAACAATTTGAACTTCTACTTTTAAAAATCCACCTCTCTAAAAACAAGTCTCCCGTTGCCGCCTGCTATAGACCACCCTCTGCCCCCAGCTGTGCTCTGGACACTATATGTGAACTGATTGCCCCCCATCTATCTTCAGAGCTCGTGCTGCTAGGCGACCTAAATTTGAACATGCTCAACACCCCAGCCACCCTACAATCTAAGCTTGATGCCCTCAATCTCACACAAATTATCAATGAACCTACCAGGTACCACCCCAATTCCGTAAACACGGGTACCCTCATAGATATCATCCTAACAAACTTGCCCTCCAAATACACCTCTGCTGTTTTCAACCAAGATCTCAGCGATCACTGCCTCATTGCCTGCATCCGTAATGGGTCAGCGGTCAAACGACCTCCACTCATCACTGTCAAACGCTCCCTGAAACACTTCAGCGAGCAGGCCTTCCTAATCGACCTGGCCGGGATATCCTGGAAGGATATTGATCTCATCCCGTCAGTAGAGGATGCCTGGTCATTTTTTTTAAATGCCTTCCTCACCATCTTGAATAAGCATGCCCCATTCAAGAAATTTAGAACCAGGAACAGATATAGCCCTTGGTTCTCTCCTGACCTGACTGCCCTTAACCATCAGAAAAACATCCTATGGCGTTCTGCATTAGCATCGAACAGCCCCCGTGATATGCAACTTTTCAGGGAAGCCAGAAACCAATATACACAGGCAGTTAGAACAGCCAAGGCTAGCTTTTTCAAGCAGAAATTTGCTTCCTGCTACACAAATTCAAAAAAGTTCTGGGACACCGTAAAGTCCATGGAGAATAAGAACACCTCCTCCCAGCTTCCAACCGCTCTGAAGATAGGAAACACTGTCACCACCGACAAATCCACTATAATTGAGAATTTCAATAAGCATTTTTCTACGGCTGGCCATGCTTTCCACCTGGCTACCCCTACCCCGGACAACAGCACTGCCCTCCCCTCTGCTACTCGCCCAAGCCTTCCCCATTTCTCTTTCTCCCAAATACAGTCAGCTGATGTTCTTAATGAGCTGCAAAATCTGGACCCTTACAAATCAGCCGGGCTAGATAATCTGGACCCTTTCTTTCTAAAACTATCTGCTGAAATTGTTGCCACCCCTATTACTAGCCTCTTCAACCTCTCTTTCGTGTCGTCTGAGATCCCCAAAGATTGGAAAGCAGCTGCGGTTATCCCCCTCTTCAAAGGGGGGGACACCCTTGACCCTAACTGCTACAGACCTATATCTATCCTACCCTGCCTTTCTAAGGTCTTCGAAAGCCAAGTCAACAAACAGATTACCGACCATTTCGAATCACACCACACCTTCTCCGCTATGCAATCTGGTTTCAGAGCTGGTCATGGGTGCACCTCAGCCACGCTCAAGGTCATAAACGATATCGTAACCGCCATCGATAGGAAACAATACTGTGCAGCCGTATTCATTGACCTGGCCAAGGCTTTTGACTCTGTCAATCACCACATCCTCATTGGCAGACTCGACAGCCTTGGTTTCTCTAATGATTGCCTCGCCTGGTTCACCAACTACTTCTCTGATAGAGTTCAGTGTGTCAAATCGGAGGGTCTGTTGTCCGGGCCTCTGGCAGTCTCTATGGGGGTGCCACAGGGTTCAATTCTTGGACCGACCCTCTTCTCTGTTTACATCAATGATGTCGCTCTTGCTGCTGGTGATTCTCTGATCCACCTCTACGCAGACGACACTATTCTGTATACTTCTGGCCCTTCTTTTGACACTGTGTTAACAACCCTCCAGGCGAGCTTCAATGCCATACAACTCTCCTTCCGTGGCCTCCAACTGCTCTTAAATACAAGTAAAACCAAATGCATGCTCTTCAACCGATCGCTGCCTGCTCCTGCCCGCCTGTCCAACATCACTACTTTGGACGGCTCTGACTTAGAATATGTGGACAACTACAAATACCTAGGTGTCTGGTTAGACTGTAAACTCTCCTTCCAGACCCACATCAAACATCTCCAATCCAAAGTCAAATCTAGAATTGGCTTCCTATTCCGCAACAAAGCATCCTTTACTCATGCTGCCAAACATACCCTTGTAAAACTGACCATCCTACCAATCCTCGACTTCGGTGATGTCATTTACAAAATAGCCTCCAAAACCCTACTCAATAAATTGGATGCAGTCTATCACAGTGCCATCCGTTTTGTCACCAAAGCCCCATATACTACCCACCACTGCGACCTGTACACTCTCGTTGGCTGGCCCTCGCTTCATACTCGTCGCCAAACCCACTGGTTCCAGGTCATCTACAAGACCCTGCTAGGTAAAGTCCCCCCTTATCTCAGCTCGCTGGTCACCATAGCAGCACCTACCTGTAGCACGCGCTCCAGCAGGTATATCTCTCTAGTCACCCCCAAAACCAATTCTTCCTTTGGACGCCTCTCCTTCCAGTTCTCTGCTGCCAATGACTGGAACGAACTACAAAAATCTCTGAAACTGGAAACACCTATCTCCCTCACTAGCTTTAAGCACCAGCTGTCAGAGCAGCTCATAGATTACTGCACCTGTACATAACCCATCTACAATTTAGCCCAAACAACTACCTCTTTACCTACTGTATTTATTTATTAATTTATTTTGCTCCTTTGCACCCCATTATTTCTGTCTCTACTTTGCACTTTCTTCCAATGCAAACCAACCATTCCAGTGTTTTTTAGTTTTTATTTTACTTGCTGTGTTGTACTCACTTCGCCTCCATGGCCTTTTTATATTTTATTTATTTATACATATATCTGTTTGCCTTCACCTCCCTTATCTCACCTCACTTGCTCACATTGTATATAGACTTATTTTTTTTCACTGTATTATTGACTATATGTTTGTTTTTACTCCATGTGTAACTATGTGTTGTTGTATGTGTCGAACTGCTTTGCTTTATCTTGGCCAGGTCGCAATTGTAAATGAGAACGTGTTCTCAATTTGCCTACCTGGTTAAATAAAGGTTAAATAAAATAAATAAAAAATTCCAGTGATATTGCTAAGGCGATAACCGACATGTTTAGTTTGCCTGACCTAGTTCGAGACACAGACACCGTCTCAATGGGGAAAGCTGGGCTGACTACACTGACTGTGCTAGTGGCAGACTCCACTAAGCTGGCAGGCTGGCTAACAGTCTGGTGCCTGGCCTGCACCCTATCTCATTGTGGAGCTAGAGGATATGAGAGCACCCCTCCAGTTGGATGGAGTCTGTCACTCCTCAGCAGACTGTTTGTGGGGGTCCCAGAACGAGGGCCATTTATCTACAAATTCTATCTTTTGGGAGGGGCAGAAAACAGTTTTCAGCCAGTGATTAAGTTGTGCTCTAGACTCTGCTGTAGAGCTCATCACTCCCCCTTACTGGAAGGGGGCCAGAGATAAATACTCGAAGCCAACATATCTTTCTAGCTAAGTTACACGCTGAAGTTATGTTGCGCTTGGTTACCTCTGACTGTTTCATCTTAACATCGTTGGTGACGATGTGGATAATAATATCCCTATACCATCTACACTCGCCAGTTTTAGCCTCAGCCAGCACCATCTTCAGATCGACGTTTATGGCGCACACCATTTGTGCATAATGACACTCACCTGGACTCCGTCACCTCCTTGATGACCTGCCCTTTATATGTCACTCCCTTTGGTTTCTTCCCCAGTCCTCATTGTTCCTGTTTCATGTCGGTGTGCTGTTTATATGTCACTCTCTTTGGTTTCTTCCCCAGTCGTTATTGTTTCTGTTCCATGTCCATGTCGATGCGCTGTTTGTGTTAAGTGTTTGTTTCATTTATTAATTAAATGTATTCACTCCCAGAACTTGCTTCCCGACTCTCAGCGTACATCGTTACACTGGTAAACAGTGTATGATCGCTGGATGGTTCTTTTTAAGTCTAATATTGTGGGTAATGGAGTCGCCAATGACTAGGGTTTTCAATTTGTCAGACTTAATGGTGGGAATCTTCGGCTGCTCAGACCCCGTAACGGGTGGAGGAGAGACCTGAGACCAGATAGCTAGGTCCCTCCATCCGGCCCGCCAGATAGCTAGGTCCAGCCGAAAAGATAGCTATGTCCGGCTGGCCGGTCAGCAATTAGCTAGGCCCATTCAGACAGCTAAGTCCGATCGGTTAGCAAGTTAGCTTGTTCAAGCCGGCCAGCCAGATAGCTTAACCGGCGGCCAGTTAGCTAGGTCCAGTCGCCGGCCAGATAGGTAGATCCATCCGGCCGGCCAGATAGCTAAGGACAGTTAGCTAAGTCCGTACGGCCTGGCCGGCGAGATAGCTAGGTTAGCCAGTTAGCTACAGTACCAATCAAAAGTTTGGACACATCTAATGTACTCATTCAATGGTTCTTCTTTTTAGCCTCAGCCAGCACCATCTTCAGATCAGCATTTACGTCGGTAGCCCTTCCCCCTGGTAAACAATGTATGATCGCTAGATTATTATTTTTAAGTCTAATATTGCGGGTAATGGACTAGGGTTTTCAATTTGTCAGGTCCGGCCGTCCAGATGGGTAGGTCCAGCCGGTCAGTTAGCTACAGTACATCTGCAGTACAGCTACATCTGTTGTTTCGTGACAAGGTGTGGGTGGTATACAGAAGATAGCCCTATTTGGTAAAAGACCAAGTCCATATTATGGCCAAAACAGCTCAAATGAGCAAATAGAAATGACAGTCCATCATTACTTTATGACATGAAAGTCAGTCAATACGGAAATTTCTTCAAGTGCAGTCGCAAAAACCATCAAGCGCTATGATGAAACTGGCTCTCATGATGACCGCCACAGGAAAGGAAGACCCAGAGTTACCTCTGCTGCAGAGGATAAGTTCATTCGAGTTACCAGCCTCAGAAATTGCAGCCCAAATAAATGCTTCACAGAGTTCAAATAACAGACACATCTCTACATCAACTGTTCAGAGGAGACTGTGAATCCGGCCTTCATGGTCCAATTGCTGCAAAGTACCACCTACTAAAGGACACCAACAATAAGAAGAAGACTTGCTTGGGCCAAGAAACACGAGCAATGGACATTAGACCAGTGGAAATCTGTCCTTTGGTCTGATGAGTCCAAATTTGAGATTTTTGGTTCCAACTGCCTTGTCTTTGTGAGATGCAGAGCAGGTGAACGGATGATCTCCGCATGTGTGGTTCCCACCGTGAAGCATGGAGGAGGAGGTGTGATGGTGTGGAGGTGCTTTGCTGGTGACACGTCTGTGATTTATTTCGAATTCAAGGCACACTTAACCAGCATGGCTACCACAGCATTCTGCAGTGATACACCATCTCATAATTTTTGCGCTTAGTGGGACTATCATTTGTTTTTCAACAGGACAATGACTCAACACACCTCTAGCCTGTGTAAGGGCTATTTGACCAAGAAGGAGATTGATGAAGTGCTGCATCAGATGACCTGGCCTTCACAATCACCCGAACTCAACCCAATTAATTGCAGGGATGCAAACTGGTGAGGGCCCAAAAACGAGGCACTTTTTTTGTTGCACTGAAAGGGGGAAATGCAGGTTTTAACTAATTAAACAACAAATAATATGTTCTACATGATCAGTCTCTGTGTGAACCTAACTCACAGCTAAAAAATGTAAAGAAAGCAATCCAATGTTATTTGTTGCCTAGACTTTACTGCAAATTACACTTTTGAGAAAAAACAATACACTAATATTGCAGTTAGCCATGACAGCCTTTATAATAGAACACTTGTTACCATGACAGCCTTTATAATAGAACACTTGTTACCATGACAGCCTTTATAATAGAACGCTTGTTACCATGACGGCCTTTATAATAGAACACTTGTTACCATGACAGCCTTTATAATAGAACACTTGTTACCATGACAGCCTTTATAATATAACACTTGTTACCATGACAGCCTTTATAATAGAACACTTGTTACCATGACGGCCTTTATAATAGAACACTTGTTACCATGACAGCCTTTATAATAGAACACTTGTTACCATGACAGCCTTTATAATAGAACACTTGTTACCATGCCAGCCTTTATAATAGAACACTTGTTACCATGACAGCCTTTATAATAGAACACTTGCTACCACGACAGCCTTTATGATAGAACGCTTGTTACCATGACAGCCTTTATAATAGAACACTTGTTACCATGACAGCCTTTATAATAGAACACTTGTTACCACGACAGCCTTTATAATAGAACGCTTGTTACCATGACAGACTTTATAATAGAACACTTGTTACCATGACGGCCTTTATAATAGAACACTTGTTACCATGACAGCCTTTATAATTGAACACTTGTTACCATGACAGCCTTTATAATTGAACACTTGTTACCATGACAGCCTTTATAATTGAACGCTTGTTACCATGACAGCCTTTATAATTGAACGCTTGTGACCACACACATCTAAATATTGCACTTCCGAAAAAAACATCTTAAAGTAGAAATAGAATGAAACAAACAGACATTCTATTTTTGCTCTATTATAGTGGCCACTATAGTAGACATCGATTAAGTGCACATACTGTAGAGAGAAAACATTAATTAACAGATAGTGGTTAGTTTACATTTTACTCAGATTGCCAGGGTCCAGTAAGCAACTACGGCGTTATAACTTGAGGAACGGCAAGGAGTCGTATACCAGTTAATACTATAGCGAATTGGTTAGGTTACTAATGTTAGCTCATCTGATGTTGTCACGTTAGCCTGCTAACGTTAGCTGTCTGACTTTATTAGCAAGCAAATTTTCACACCATAAACTCAATTATTTGATGAGGTAGGTTGGCTAATAAAGCTCAACATTTCTTTGGCTAGCTATGGATAATTCGATCCAGCTAGCAAGATACTTTACAATACTAATACTTGTTCCACCACACTTTCTTCCTCACCTCAAACTTTCTAAATGACAGTTGTTTTTCGGGTACAGCTCATTAAGTACTCTTCGTCACCTTTTCACCCCCGTCTCCATGGTCAGGCTTCTCACCTACCTCGTCGTTATCGTTCAGTGGACGTGCTGCTGTGACGGGCAAGCTGTCTTTCCAGAGCGCGCGCTGATGCTGTCTCTTCTTTCTTCAAGGCTGAGCCTTGGATTACAGCCCGTATTGCTCCAAACGCGCATCACTCGTTCGTTTACAGACAGTAGTGATCCAAAACCCCACCTCTTTCACCCAAACTTTTCTCATCGGATCTACACGAATCACGTAGGTTACCTATTTTGGATTCAAAACGTCAAATTTCGCCGAAAGGTGACTAGTTTGCATCCCTGCAATTGAGAATGGTTTGCAATGAGTTGGACCGCAGAGTGAAGGAAAATTAGCCAACAACTGCTCAGCAAATGTGGGAACTCCTGGTTGAGAGAGTGCCAGGAGTGTGCAAAGCTGTCATCAGGGAACAGAGTGGCTACTTTGAAGAGTCTAAAATCTAAAATATGATTCCCTGTGTGTTATTTCATAGTTTTGATGTCTTCACTATTATTCTACAATGTAGAAAATAGTCAAATAAAGAAAAACCCTTGAATGAGTAGGGTTTGTGCAAACTTTTGACTGGTACTGTAGGTCCGGCCCGCCGGTCAGATGGCTAGGTCCGGCCGGACGACAGGCAATATGCTAGGGTTAAATGGCTTACTGGACCTACCAACCTGGCCAACTGGACTTACCTACCCCTCACGCCGGACCTACCTACCTGGCCGGCCCATCGCCCTGACCTACCTACCTGGCCGGCCCATCGCCCTGACCTGCCTACCTGGCCGGTCGGCTGGACATACCTACATGGCCGGCTGGAACTACCTACATGGCACCCCGGTCCTACCTACCTGGCTGGCTGGCTAACCCTACCTCCCTGCCCGGCCGGCTGGCCGGACCTACCTACCTGGCCAGCCAGCCCTACCTACCTGGCTGGACCTACCTGACCTGCCGGCTGGATCTACCAACCTGGCCGACTGGACCTTCCTTACCCGAACGCCGAACCTACTTACCTGGCCGGCCAGCAGGCTGGAACTAACAACCTGGGCGGCTGGACCTACCCGGCCCGCCGGACCTACCTACCTACCTGGCTGGACCTATCTGGCCGGCTGACATGTTCTATCTGGCCGGATCTACCTACCTGGCCGGACCTATCTGGCCGGCTGACCAGAACTACCTACCTTGCCTGCCAGACCTACATACCTGGCCAGCCGGCTGGACAAGTCAGTTTATCAAATTTCTGCCCTGCTAATGCTGCCCCGGGTAACTGTAAGTGCTGTTATTGTGAAATGGAAATGTCTAGGCTCAGCCGCGAGTTGGTAGGCCACACAAGCTCACAGAATGGGACCTGCGAGTGCTGAAGTGCGTAGCGCATAAAAACCATCTGTCCTCAGTTGCAACACTCACTACCGAGTTCCAAACTGCCTCTGGAAGTAACATCAGCACAAGAACTGTTCCTAACTGTGACTAATCGCCCAACATCAGTGCCCGACCTCATTAATGCTCTTGTGGCTGAATGGAAGCAAGTCCCTGCAGCAAGGTTCCAACATCTAGTGGAAAGCCTTCCCAGAAAAGGGGAGGTTGTTATAGCAGCAAAGGGGGGACCAACTCCATATTAATGCCCATGATTTTGGAATGAGATCTTCGACAATCATGTGTCCACATACGTTTGGCCGTGTAGTGTATGTTTTCAAGGCTGAACGATCTGTGTACCTGCTTGGTCAGCCCTCATTCCCTTCACCTTCTACAGGGCCTCATCCATAGTCTTCTGGCTGTACTCCACACTCTTACTGACATCCAGAAACACACACACAAGGCCAAAGGACATTTGAATATTTTCCCTACCTGCTGCAAATTATTAGATGTAAGCATTAACTGTCAAACAATGTCACTGTTTAAGTTTGGATTTGAATTACCTGGTGAAACATAACAGAAAACAGAATGACATGGCTAAAAGGTCCACAAGGCTCCTTAACAGCTTCTACCCCCAAGCCATAAGACTGCTGAACAGTTCCTCAAATGGCCACCCAGACTATTGACCCTCCCCCCCCTTTTTTTTTACACTGCTGCTACAGGCTGTTTATTATCTATGCATAGTCACTTTACCCCTACCTACATGTACACATTTTTTAACTTTAGTTTATTTCGTAAATATTTTCTTAAAACTGCATTGTTGGTTAAGGTCTTGTACGTAAGCATTTCAGGGTAAGGTCTACACCTGTTGTCTTCGGTGTGCGTACGTGTGTACCATAAACAGCTGTTACTCTCTCTCCCTCTCTGTTTCTCTATCTTTCTCTTCCTCTCTTCCTCTCCATCCCAAATCAAATTTGATTTGAATGTGTTTGTCAACATCTAGAATTTGTGTACTGTCTAGGCCGGCCTATATGGCAGGCGGACTGTTACTATCTGCATGGCCGGTCGACTGGTCAAACTGGAAGCCGACCAGTCTTATCTGGCATGCCGGTCCTTCAGTAGCTTCCTGATCTTTCCTATGTGAAGTACATAGCACAGTGCCACATTTCCCTCTGTCATGAGACGATTAAACCCTGATTCAGGCAACTTAGCTGTCGACACGTTGGTTTATTTAACTAATTGGAGCCATTAGTGTGCAGCTTTTCGTTACTTTTCCCCAGTCTTGAGAAATTCTTGATGATGCATCTTTGAACTTCTTTTCATGAGTAGACAATTCAAGTTAAAATAGTGTTTAAAGGTCACTCATATGGGTCACAGTTTGTCTTTGAATGTTACCTCATTATGTCTCGTGAAATGTCTTCCCTAAGGGTGCCGTATAGCCTGGGCAGTGGTGGGAAAAGTACCCAATTGTCATACTTGAGTAAAAGTAAAGATACCTTCATAGAAAATTACTCTAGTAAAAGTGAAAGTTACCCAGTAAAATACTACTTGAGTAAAGTATTTGGTTTTAAATTTACTTAAGTAGCAAAAGTAAATGTAATTGTTAAAATATACTTAAGTATCAAAAGTAAAAGTATAAATCATTTCACATTACTTATATTATGCAAACCAGATGGCACAAATTGTTTTTAGTTTTTATTTACAGATAGCCAGGGGCACACTCCAACACTCAGACATAATTTACACAGGAAGCATGTGTTTAGTGAATCCGCCAGATCAGAGGCAGTAGGGATGACCAGGGATGTTGTCTTGATAAGTGCGTGAATTAGACCATTTTCCTGTCCTGTTAAGCATTCAAAATGTAACGAGTACTTTTGTGTGTCAGGGAAATTGTTTGTAGTAAAAAGTACATTATTTTCTTAAGCAATGTAGTGGAGTAAAAGTAAAAGAAAAAAATATAAATAGTTAAGTACAGATACCTAAGAAAATGTCTTTAGTAGTACTTTAAAGTATTTTTACTAAAGTACTTTACAACACTGAGCCTGGGTACCAGTCTGTTTGTGCTAACGTTCCAATCTTTGCCATTCCTTGTCGTGTTTGGCATATGACATGGAATACAAGGAGTGGAATGTAAACACAAAACAGGTCTGGATTTCAGGCTAACTTTCCTACTCTCAAACTGGAAACAGCAGATGGCGGTGTCATGACACGAGAATGAACACAATTAAGCTTGTAACTTCAGCACTGTTGACAGAGTATTGTTATGGGGTCTAGAACATTTTTGCATCTTTCTTTTGCATGACTATAGATCTGTGCTTTTTGTCTTTGGATTTCCCGGATTGTCAATATTGCCCCGGACAATAGTGTAATAAACACAGCTTCTACAGCGCTGGAAATATTCGTTAGATATTCCACACAAAGCGGGCTCCATTGCAATCTAGCTGGTTAGTTGTTATCAGGTGTTGACACGAAATCAAAATAAACACAAAGTAGAACTTTGGAAACAACAGGCCGAAGCAGCTGGTCGAGGCGCAGAAGGTATCTGAGTTCGTGACAGGAAAATATATGAACACAGTATGATGTCTCAAAGGCTTGGTTCAACGGTATCGTCCATCTTCACTGCACCTGTGAATGGCGCCTATTACTTCACCTCTACTACATTCTCCCACCTCACGGGGGCCATCTTGGTTAAGGTTTCATGGTATAGTCTGCATATCAATAGTTTTGTCAAGGCTGTTAAAAAAAGTGTTTGGAAGTGTTTCCTGCTACTTTAGATAACATTTATGATCTCCCTTAGTATTTTCTCTCTTTAAACAGTAGTATACAGATATGATGAACATATGTGGTAAATGACCTTACTTGTACAGTTATTGGAGGATGTTGATACTTGAAGCTCTTTGACATATTTTTGTGAACTGTACTTTAGAATCTCTTCATGGATGTTGTGTCTTGCATTGTCTTGAACGTTAGATCCAGTGGCTATGCTACCACAGTGTGTATGGTGGGGCAGTGGGAGTTGTTCATCTCAGGGTAAAGATGTAGAGATAACCCACCTACCTAGCAAAGACGAGCAAAGACTTAAAAATGTCTTCCTTGTTCCTGGTTACCTCCTCACTTGTCACATGACAGTGCTTTCCTCTCTGTCTTGAAAACAACAAACGATGAGGCATGATGAGGCAGACAGAACCTCTGTGAGCTATCCAAATGGGTTTCTTACCCTTCTTACCCTTCTGCTAATGCTTTGTCCGTGCAGTCTTCGAAACAGGAAACGCTCACGACAAGGGACTGTAGCATGTGCAAATCCTTATGCCAGTGAGCTGTATCTAGTCTACTGCTTTGCCATCACAAGAAATTTAAAAAAAGATCCTACCCTTGGAAAAAAACAGTTAAACCAACAAGGTCTTGACACTCAGTCAATCGACAACCAACTGCACAGGAGCACCAAGACTGCACCGAGCCGCTCAGTGTAGGGATCTTACTTTTGAACATCGGTCGACGATGGGAAAGACAACTGCTCTCCTCCTGTCCCTACTGGGCTGTCTGTCCATGGCCCTAGAGCATAAACCTAAAATACAGTTTCAATGTGGTGACCCGCCAAGAATAAGTTCTGAAAACTCTACTGGACTCGAAGATTTCAACTCTGAAAACCGACCTCAACTCTAAGATTGTAACCCTGGAAGGGGACCTCGGTGACAGAACTGAAGGAGCAGGGACCAAAAGTAGACAAACTGAGGCAAGAGAATGAAGGTACATAAGATAAGATGGCAGCACTGGAACCGAAGCTCAACGCTGCAGAATTGGGGAGACTGAGAGGCTTGGAAGCTAAACTATACAGAGCAGCAGCAACGGAACGGACAAAGAGCATGATATGAAGACACAGATGTCGTTTACAAAATTGTGTAACACCTTATATGAAGCCATACATAAGGCAATCATAATACTTTTATGAAGCCAGTCATACAACATTCATACACATTTATTCAACGTTATTCATAAGGGTTATTCAAAATAAAAGTACATTTTTATTGTAGTAAAATCTGGTGGAAGTTAGGCAGATGGTTGCTGGTGTTACCGACAGGATGGGTTCAAGTTCAGATCTCCTGCACACCACAAGATTGTGTTAGCCTGCTAAAAGAAATGCTAGGCATTCATTTGTGGAACTACCACGTCATCAGGTCTCAGCTAAGATAATATTTTAAATATTTCATATACTTTCAGCTTTGGCTTTAGCCTGCCTTGAGTGCCTGAAGGCCAGGTGGGGTTTGCACTTGTGGGACTATTTCATTGATTCCATTGCACCAGGGAAGCTAACTCAAGCACAGCTAGCTTATGTACACTGAAAAAATATATATAAATACAACATGTAAAGTGTTGGTCTCATGTTTCATGAGCTGAAATAAAAGATCTCAGAAATGTTCCATGTGCAATTTTGTGCACAAATTTGTTTACATCTCTGTTAGTGAGCATTTCTCCTTTGTCAAGATGGTCCATCCACCTGACAGCTATGGCATATCAAGAAGCTAATGAAACAGTATGATAATTACACAGGTGCACCTTGTGCTAGGGACAATAAAAGGCCACTCTAAAATGTGCAGTTTTGGCACACAACACAATGCCACAGATGTGTCAAATTTAAAGGGAGCGTGCAATTGTCATGATGACTGCAGGACTGTCCACCAGAACTGTTGTCAGATAAATGTATGCTAATATCTCTACCATAAGCCTCCCCCAACATCGTTTTAGAGAATTTGGCAGTATAGACAACTGACGTCACAACCGCAGACCACGTGTATGGCGTTGTGTGGGCAAGCGGTTTGCTGATGTCAACACTGTGAACCGAGTGCCCCATGGTGGCAGTGGGGTTATGGTATGGGCAGGTATAAGCTATGGACAATGAACACAATTACATTTTATCGATGGCAATTTGAATACAGAGATACCGTGATGAGATCCTGAGGCCCATTGCCGTACCATTCATCCTCCACCATCAGCTCATGTTGCAGTATGATAATGCACGGCCCCTTGTCACAAGGATCTGTACACAATTCCTGGATGCTGAAAATGTCCCAGTTCTTCCATGGCCTGCATACTCACCAGACATGTGACCCATTGAGCATGTTTGGGATGCTCTGGGATCAATGTGTACGGCAGCGTGTTCCCGTTCCCGCCAATCTCCAGCTATTGAGGAGTGGGACAACATTCCACAGGCCACAATCAACAGCCTGATCAACTCTATGCGAAGGAGAGGTGTCGTGCTGCATGAGGCAAATGGTGGTCACACCAGATGCTGACTGGTTTTCTGATCCACGCCCATACCTTTTTTTCTGCATCTGTGACCAACAGATGCATATCTGTATTCCCAGTCATGTGAAATCCATAGATTAGGGCCTAATGAATTTCTTTCTTTCTTTCAATTGACTAATTTCCTAATATGAACTGTAATTGAGAAAATCTTTAATATTGTTGCATGTTGCAACAAAAAGTTATATTTTTGTTCAGTGTATATGAAAGATACGATAGCCATGTTTGGTGCCATCCCCTACTGCCATTTTGGTCTTGAGCAAGACTAGGGTTGCAAAACTATCGGTAATTTACCAAGGTTATTTTTTAAATATATTTTTTATTTATTTCACCTTTATTTATATAACCAGGTAGGCCAGTTGAGAACAAGTTTCATTTACAACTGCGACCTGGCCAAGATAAAGCAAAGCAGTGCGACACAAACAACAACACAGAGTTACACATGGAATTAACAAAGTCAATAACACAATAGAAAGAAAGTCTATATACAGTGTGTGCAAATGGCGTGTGGAGGTAAGGCAATAAATAGGCCATAGTAGCGAAGTAATTACAATTTAGCAAATTAACACTGGAGTGATAGATGTGCAGATGATGATGTGCAAGTAGAAATACTGGTGTGCAAAAGAGCAAAAAGTAAATGAAAACAATATGGGGATGAGGTAGGTAGATTGGATGGGCTATTTACAGATGGGTTGTGTACAGCTGCAGCGATCGGTTAGCTGCTCAGATAGCTGATGTTTAAAGTTAGTGAGGGAGATATAAGTCTCCAACTTCAACGATTTTTGCAATTCATTCCAGTCATTGGCAGCAGAGAACTGGAAGGATTTACACGGTTAACAGACTTTTCAGTAATTTCGGTAATTATCAGGACATTTTGGGCAATCTATGGAAACTTTAATAACTTAAAACAAATTATTCATATAAAATATTACTTTCTCTTCATCTTTATCTGTCCATATTGCCCATGAGTTTCTAGTAGAGAGACCATATGGTTCAAGAGAAAATAGCCTAATTAATCAAATAAAGAAATTGAATCAACAATGACATAATTTGGAATTAACACTCTTCCGACTATTGACTTTACACATCTGCAACTAGTTTGACACCAAACCATTTCCAATAAATACACATTGACATATTAAAATAAATAAAAGCGTGTAAAAATATGAAGTATATTTCATGCTGAAACAAAACCCTCATATTAAACACCAACGATATTCACTTGGTTGATGAGTTACATTTAGGATGTTTTACAGCATTGTCATTTTACTTTTCATGTTATGAAAATTACCTAAAATCCTTCAAAGTTTACAGAACTGATAGTTTACTGGTACCGGGCCTTGCATAAGTATTCACCCCCTTAGACTTCTCCACGTTTTATTGTGTTACAACCTGAAATAAAAATGGATTAACTTTTTTTTGTCAACAATCTACTTAATTAAATGTAATGGGTGCGTGTCGGTGGCAGGGAAGTCAGGCGCAGGAAAAGGAACTTGGTATAAACAGAGTCGTTTAATAAGTGCTCATACAACTCCAAAAACCAAAATATACAAAAAACAATATAATTGGGTACAAAACCCGTCACACACCGACACATTACTTGCACATAACATACAATAAAACAATCTCTGACAAGGACATGAGGGGAAACAGAGGGTTAAATACACAACATGTAATTGATGGGATTGGAACCAGGTGTGAAGGAAGACAAGACAAAACCAATGGAAAATGAAAAATGGATCAGTGATGGCTAGAAGGTCGGTGACGTCGACCACCGAACACCGCTCGAACAAGGAGAGGGACCGACTTCGGCGGAAGTCGTGACATCAAATTGCTCTGTAATATAAAAGTGTAAGAACCATTTTCTAAAGGTGAATACAAATGTGATAACTAAAATATAATTGTTGCATAAGTATTCACCCCCTTTGTTTAGTCAAGCCTAAATTAGTTCAGGAGAAACATTTGGTTGAACAAATCACATAAGTTAAATGGACTATAGTAGGGGTCGACATTCTTTTTTTTTTAGCACTAGCCGTTCCTCTGTCCCCATGCATACAACATCTGTAAGGTCCCTCAGTCAAGTATTGACTTTCAAGCACAGATTCAACTACTAAGACTCGGGAGCATTTCAAAATCCTCATAAAAGGCCAGTGATTGGTAGATGGGTAACAATAACAAATCAGACATTGAGTATCTCTTTAAGCATGGTCAAGTTAATAATGATGCTCTGGATGATGTATTAACACACCCAGACACCTCAAAGATACAGGCGTCCTTCTGATCTGAGCTGCAGGACAGGAAGGAAACTGCTCAAGGATGTTACCATGAAGCCATTGGTGGTGTTACAGATTTTGATGGCTGAGATGGGAGAACTGAGGATGTATCAACAACATTGTAGTGACTCCACAATAATGACTTGCAGGACAGAGTGAAAAGAAGAATACAAATATCCAAAACATGCATCTTGTATGCAACAAGGCAGTAAAGTAATACTGCAAAAAAAACGGAGCAAAGCCTTATGTTTGGGCCAAATACAGCACAACACATTGCTGAGTAATTACCTCAGTATTTTCAAGCATGGTGGTGGCTGCATCATGGTTTGGGTATGCTTAAATACTGGGGAGTTTTTCAGGATGACGGGATGGAGCTAAGAACAAGCAAAATTCTAGAGGAAAACCTGTTTCAGTTTGCTTTACACCAGAGACTGAGAGGAATTCACCTTTCAGCAGGACAATAACCTACAACACAAAGCCAAATCTACAGTGGAGTTGTTGACAAAGAAGACACAGAATCTATGGCAAGACTTGAAAATGGCTGTTTAGCCATGATCCCAAACACCTTGAAGAATGATTTTAATAATAATGTGCAAATGTTGCACAATTCAGGTGTGCAAAGCTCTTATGAGACTTACCCAGGAAGACTCACAGTTGTAATCGCTGCCAAAGGGGTTTCTAACATCTATTGACTCAGGGGTGTGTAACCAAGGTATATTAGCGTTTACTTTTTTTTATTCATCTTTAACAAATGTTCCAATTTTGTGCGTGTGTGTGTCTCTGTCTGTCAGTCTGTGTCTGTCTGAACTATGTGTCTCCTCCCTCCTCCTCAGGCCTACCAGTCTCTGAAGCCGCTGGCATCGTGGGCAGAGACAGCCCACCCACCTCTTCTGGCTCTCTGGCTTTACCTTCCTCACTGGCTTTCACACACACACACACACACACACACACACACACACACACACACACACACACACACACACACACACACACACACACACACACACACACACACACACACACACACACACACACACACACACACACACACACACACACACACACACACACACACACACAGACAGCACTTACTCTGCTCTCAACATGCTCGCCAAAGAACCACTGAGCACACTTTCAAACTGTTCACAAACTAACCTCAACTACAAGCACCACTCTGCACCTCACACACTCAAAGACCACTGCTCCATACTCAGGAATGGGTCATGTTTGTTTTACAATTATGCCCACATTGATACTTTTCCAAGGATATACAGTACCACTGTTGGGATAATACAAATTACTTGAGTGTCTGGTGTGGCCAGCAGTAAGATACTGTGGGGGGGCAAGTCCTAACTTCCTTTAAGTCAAATGTTCACTTAGTCATGCATTGAGGTCAATGGGAGACTAACTGAAAATCGGACTAAAATGTCTGTTACCTACAGGTGTCAGTGGGCACTCTATCCTTGGAGTTCATCGTTGCTATAGCAGACAACAACAACCTCATCTTCCCACCCAAGGTGAGACACCAACTTTTTACTATAAATCAGTGTCCCTTCGTCCACAACTATTCCCCGCAATGTGTTTAGTCTAGGCTATGGTATATTCTTCCTGGTCAGGTCGCATGGTCAGAAAACTCAAGGCACTAGTCCAGTCTAATGGACCTTTTATGTAACTCATTTTCTTTCATTCTCATTCCTCTTCTCTACCCTCCTCTTCCCTCCATCCCCTCCCCGGGACGGGGGTGTTTGTCCAGGGGCTGTATCTGGAGGGGGCTGGCTGGGATAAGACTTGTCTGGTGGAGGCTGAGCTCATGCAGCTGGTCTGTCCCAATCCTCAACATCATCAACTTCAAACCGCAAGAATATAGTCAAGAGTAAGGCAATCATTTGTTTTCTCTCTCTTTCTCTCTTTTTCTCTCTCTCTTTTTCTCTCTCTCTCTCTGTCTGTCTGTCTGTCTGTCTGTCTGTCTGTCTGTCTGTCTGTCTGTCTGTCTATCTGCCAAGTGACAGTGATGTAATGTCTGTGGCCAACCTGGTCTATGATAGGTTACGAATGACATGTTACGAATTCTATTGATATGTTGGCTAGGTGGGTAACATCAGCTAGCTCGCTAACGTGGGTTAGCATTAAGTTTAGAACTTGGTTAAAGGGTTAAATAACACTTACATGTAAATAACACGTGTCCGTGCTACTACTTCCCAGTGTGTTCGGTGGGGGGGGGGGTGGGGGGGGGGGGTGGGGGGGGGGGGGCGGACGACCTCAAGTCTGGAGATGTGCCTTTTGACCACTGGATCAAGAGAGGAACCGTTCTTCTCATGAGTCTGGACAGCTAAGGGGCTACACACACACACACACACACACGAGACATAGACAGGACGCAGACATTACATTACTGGCTTCATCTGTCCTCTGCATGCCAGCACAACGCGATCACACACACACACTCATACACACACAAACACAAAGTAGGCACAACCTTTAACATCTCTGAATCACACTTTACTAATGAACACTATACTCTTTCTTAGGTAAAACACAAACATACTCCACAAGGTGCCTTTTGAATTCTCCGTAGAATGTTTATTTTTTTTATCTCAGGGTTTAATCATTTAGAAATATTCTAATCCCTTCAAAAAATGTTTTTGCTGAAATGACTGCAAATGATTGTAATATTTTGTAAATAATTAGAATAGAATGTATAACTGCAGTTGGCTCTTTGGGGTTTGACTGACATGTTTATATAAAGGACTGACACTCTCCTCTCTCCAATTTCAACTTCTCATGATTCACTTCCTAATATAACAACAGTATCAACACAACATCACTCTTTCCACTGTGACCCCTTTTACCCTGCTGGAAGAACTCTCAACAATACAACAGAGGCAGACACACACACAGACACACACCCAGTCACACACAGACACACACCCAGTCACACACAGACACACACCCAGTCACACACAGACACACACCCAGTCACACACAGACACACACACCCAGTCACACCCAGTCACACACACAGACACACACACAGACACACACCAAGACACACACCCAGACACACACACAGACACACACCCAGTCACACACCCAGACACACACACGCACACACACACTCCCAGTCACACACACACACACACACACACACACACACACACACACACACACACACACACACACACACACACACACACACACACACACACACACACACACACACACACACACACATATACATTCATGCTACACACACATCACAACTGCTACACACAGACTCTTATTATGATTGATAAATAGTGCACAATGTAAACACTTGCCCCCCAATCCCCCCTTCCCCAAAATGTTTGTAAATATTGGACTATAAATTGTGCCTTCCTGTATTATACTTATGCTAAAATGTTTATTCTATTCTACTGAGTTATTTACTTTATGCTCGTATTCTTATCTTTAATTATTTCTTATTGTTGTTGCATTGTCGAGAAGGAACCTGCAAGTATCCCTCACATATGAATAATACAACTTTAAACGGAAACTTGAACACACCGTAATTAATAGACACTCTCTTCCTCGTAATTATTTCCTGGTAATTATTCAGACACACACACACACAAACACACACAAACACACACTAGGTCTTGTCCTATAGTAATTATATTCTGGAATTATGTTTTTGACTTTGTAAACAATGTTTTTAAATGTTCCCTTGCAAAGAACCCATACCTGGAGTAATCCTTGGTTTCAAAATGCCTACCTATTAGATATACTCGTCTGCAGCAAAGAAATGTGTTAAAACACATTGGTTAAAAAAAGATGTCCCTACTATGGAAGAGTGGACTTGCAGAGTGAAAGAAATGTATTTAATGGAAAGATGTTCGTAAAATAAAACTGTGTAATGACGTTTATCTGTGTATCTGTGGGATTGGCAAAGTGCTCAAATGTCTGAGTGTCATATTTTATGACAGGATGGCAAGCCACTCCTACACGCATGCACACACACACACACACACACACACACACACACACACACACACACACACACACACACACACACACACACACACACACACACACACACACACACACACACACACACACACACACACACACACACACAACAGTGGAGGCTGCTGAGGGGAGGACGGCTTATAATAATGGCTGGAACGGAGCGAATGGAATGGCATCAAACACATGATGTATTTGATACGATTCCACTTATTCTGCTCCAGCCATTACCACGAGCCCGTCCTCCCCAATTAATTTGCCACCAACCTCCTGTGACACACACAATGTGCTTAATCAAGGTAAGATAATGGACATTTGTATGCTAGGACACATTTTACCAAAGTGAAGGGAGGAGCAAACAAATTAACAAACTTACACACACACACACACACACACTGTAAAGGCGTCAACCCAAAGTTATTCAAAGGAGGGGAAAAACAAGAGAGGGACTTGGGAGAAAGAGTGAAACAGAAGAAACAGTTGTGATGGAGGGGAAGGAGTGAGAGAGGCAAGGAGTGAGTGAAGGAGTGAAGGTTGATTGAGGGAATGAGAGCCTCCCTTCAGTTCAAGGCCGTATTCAGGCGGGAATGTCTCCTGAAAGAGACGTAGACTTCCTCAGACCGTTAAGGGTCTCTTTATGTTGACCGGCCCAGGTCTGGTCTGTGTTGTGATGGCGGTGTGTGTGTGTGTGTGTGTGTGTGTGTGTGTGTGTGTGTGTGTGTGTGTGTGTGTGTGTGTGTGTGTGCGTGTGCGCGTGTGTGTGTCTTACTAGTTGTTGGGGTGCTCATAGCAACATGCCATTCAAATTCAAATAGGCTTCTTCTAAGTTCTTCTGAGGCAGTGTTGCATTTGGAAAGCGTTGCCTTACGTTGCAACAATATGTTGAAAGATAAGGAGATGATCTTCAATTGTGATGGAAACACTAGTGCCAAACCGATAGTGCCTAAATAATGCATTACACTTTCTGAAGAGGGCTTGTGTTAGGATCTCGAAGTGTAAATAGGAAACAATACATTCAAAAAAAGCCCCTTCAACTAGTCCAGTCATTTCACTTCTCTGGTATTTCTAGGAGGCATTCGCTGTTTGTAGCAAACATTTCCCATCTGCCTATTCCATTAAACGCTGTAAAACGACCCCCACTAACATTCCTAAAGAAATGTATTGGAAACATGCAATGCGCTAACCCTTGACAGTGTGTAGAGTAAACTAATGTCATTGTCCACCGTGGTGAAATGGCATATTATCCAAAGGAAATCATTATTGTAAAAAACATCACTATACAAAAGAACATTTTATATCTTCGAGTGGCTCTCATGGACTTACATTAAACATGTCCAGTTTAAACTATAGAAGTAATGACTGAGCAAACACTCAACGGAAAAATCAGGGTCTAATGGAATTTCGGCAAGTCATACAGTGTGTTTGCCAGTGAGTAGGGAGGCGGGGCAGTTTATGTACAAGACTGGTTCCCCGAAAATGAACCTGCATGAAAGAGAGAGGGTAAGAAAGAGGGAGGAGGAAGAGAAGAGCATTTACATCACAGAAGAGGGGGGGGGGGGGGGGGGGGGGGGAAGAGACTGCGTTTCAATGGATTAAGAACTGCGCAATTTCCTAATAGCCATCACTGTGATCCTGGTGTCCTCCTAAAAATAAAAAACGCGTATTTGGATTGAACATGCTTGTGGCAAACCTGTGCGCGGTGCACGCAGCTACAACATATGTGGATTGGCGATTTTGAAAAGGGATGTTCAGTTCTTAGTTGAGAGGGCTGTACATTCATTTTGGAGGACGATATGACTGTGCAAGATATAAATTACTGGTCGGGTTTTAGAATATGTAACAAGAAGTCTGATCGTAATGCCATGCCAATGGGTGATTCTCTAAACGCTCTAATCTATCCCAAGCAAGGATTTCATAATGTATCTACGTGTAGTTTCGCCAAACCGATATTTTCAAATGCATTATGGATTTTTGGAACAGTATTCACCTATTACTTAATTTTGTTAACGTTTTTGGAGGGCTACGTGGCCAAACACGTAATTTGGGGCAAAGAAGCTACGTAGCCGTTTTTTATGTTACAGTATTTTAACAATGAGAGCAGCAACGGCACCTCCCATGAGAAATCTGCATTCACAAACAGGTAATTAGGCTACGTTGTTGCAACCCTCTATTACACACGCTGCTACAATGTAACAAGGTATATGAGAAGTTTCCTATTGGTAGCCTTCAACCAGACGTATCTATAGGGAAAGTAGCAAGCATTTGCATGCTTTACTTCTGCCAGCTGTATTTATCTTTTCACAATTAGTAATATCGAAAGTGTTTGTTCCTGATATGTTCATGATGAGGTCGAATGGGTTTACGGGAACCTAGTATGAGTTGAGATGTGACGGGAATGCCTTCATTTGAGGTGCTGCTTGAGGGTTCTCTTCTAAAACGTAATAAAAGCCTTCAAGTCGTTGTATGTTCATCAGTAGTGCCAGGGTCAAAAATGTCGTGTCTGTGCTACTATATTAATCAATGGTTAAGTACCCGCGGCCATTGAATGAAATATGGGCCTTCTAGTGTTCTGGGAAGGAGTGTCGCATTTTCTTTCTGAAATGTCATGTGGTGAAGTTGTGGCGGTTCCGTAGAATTTCCAGGAAAGGCGTTTGAATTGTTTCAATAGAGAAAGATAGAGGACTGGTCTTTGTATATGTGCCATTGTAGTGTCTGTGACAGCATAGCCAGCGTCATTGAGGCTATCTCCATTTTAAAGTATTCAATTTGCTTGTTCTTCATTGGCTGGTTTCTCCAAACTCATGAGTTAAAATCTACGTTATCTGGGAGGGCATAATGCATCAATGCTCCCAACGCATAGAAATCCCAACCAAGTTGACTACTTTAAAATGGTGAAAGCCCTCAATTGCAAGAGGTATATACGTGATGAGTCCTCTATCTATCTCTATGATTTTTTTAATGTATTTTTTTTCTCCTTTCGCTCCTGGCCCATTTCGGTAACCACTGTTTTATCCCCACTAGAGGACGCCGCAGGTCTATATATTGTTTTATTTGTATTTGACCTTACCCGCTGCACCATTCCGGAGCAATAATGGACTAAAATGTAGCCCCATCTTTTCGGGAGTGAAGTTGACAATCAGAGTGCACATTTTTAAAGTTTTATCTTGACAAGGTTATGTGAAGGAACGGTAAGTTATGCTGGACCTTAATTGGGGATAACTCCACCCGAAGTGTATATTTGAAGTTAAAAAGTTTTGAAACTGCAGTAAATGTGCAGCAACTGCGGTCGACTGTGGTATTTTGGACGCAGTAATTGCAGAATGATTGCGGTGTACTACAGTTCTACTGCACTGTAACTGCAGATACACTGCAAAATTACTGCAGTAAAAAAAAGCAGTTATTTTGGATGCATATGCAGTTATGCCTCCATCACACCGACAGAGCTATTGCATTTTGGTACACCAGAAGTGGTACGTACGCTGGATTTATGGAACGTATATGTCGTGCATACGTTGGATTTATGGAACGTATTGGTCAAACTATATGTGTAGACGGCTTGACAGAAATGGTAGCAGAAGGTGAATGTTTAACTTTAGTTGCACACATATCCAGATGATGCTGCGTACCGTTTTGCACATCATGTTGTAATATGTTATACTGCAGTCTGACTGCAATCTGTTTTCGTTCGGGAATAGATTGATACTTTACTCATTGAGTAATGAGCACCCCGTCAGTGAATTATTCTCAGGTTATAACTACATATATCGTACAACAACAACAACAACAAAAGTTTGTGAAAACATGGATCAAGCTATTGCAGGCAAACGTCTAGTCTGGGAAGAAAATGTCAAAATGCAATACAATTTGAAATCCTCTAGGGGCCGACACACGCTCAGACAACGCACGGCGTTGTAACATGTTCAGGACGAGCGCGTTAATCTATAACAATAACTGAAAATGATACCTATTAACCGTAATGGTCTCGTAAACACCATGATTGCTCCTCAGACAGACTATGTGAGTCCTTGCTTGTCACGCCAGGCCTCTAGGCTCTTCTACCGTAATGTCAGTCCACTAACATGCTTCTGTATTCACAGCAGGAGACCTACCATGGCACAGCCTCGGTATGCTGCCAGCCTGGTATCACCTGAACGAACATTAGACATGTGAACCTGCAGATGGCATCATGGTCAGGGCTTTACAGAAACATCAGGGAGCCATTCAAAATGGAGTGTGGGAATGGTTAGTGTGGAATCCTGTCTTGTGATATCATACTTTTACATCTGATAAAGGAGCACTTTGATTTGAGAGCGTTCTTCATTGCATTGACAGAATTTCTTTGACGTTTCCCTCCTGCAGGGCGGCAGTCTGGTCGGAGGGAGCGCGCAGTTGTCCAGGTAAGGATGTGTGTCTGTGTGGATGTCTGCGCATTTATACATACAGTATGCTGCTGTTGTGCATCTGTGCTTGTGTTTGTCTGTATGTTTGTGTCTGTGTGTTTGTCTGCATGTTTGTGTCTGTGTGTTTTGCGTTTGATTGCACAGCTCCAGTGGTGAGGTCCCTAGCTCTCTCCCTTCACCGTCTGTCACTGAGAGGATCACAGCTCCAGTGGTGAGGTCCCTAGCTCTCTCCCTTCACCGTCTGTCTGTCACTGAGAGGATCACAGCTCCAGTGGTGAGGTCCCTAGCTCTCTCCCTTCACCGTCTGTATGTCACTGAGAGGATCACAGCTCCAGTGGTGAGGTCCCTAGCTCTCCCTTCACTGTCTCTCTGTCACTGAGAGGATCACAGCTCCAGTGGTGAGGTCCCTAGCTCTCTCCCTTCACCGTCTGTATGTCACTGAGAGGATCACAGCTCCAGTGGTGAGGTCCCTAGCTCTCTCCCTTCACCGTCTGTATGTCACTGAGAGGATCACAGCTCCAGTGGTGAGTTCCCTAGCTCTCTCCCTTCACCGTCTGTATGTCACTGAGAGGATCACAGCTCCAGTGGTGAGGTCCCTAGCTCTCTCCCTTCACCGTCTGTATGTCACTGAGAGGATCACAGCTCCAGTGGTGAGTTCCCTAGCTCTCTCCCTTCACCGTCTGTCACTGAGAGGATCACAGCTCCGGTGGTGAGGTCCCTAGTTCTCTCCCTTCACCGTCTGGCTGTCACTGAGAGGATCACAGCTCCAGTGGTGAGGTCCCTAGCTCTCTCCCTTCACCGTCTTTATGTCACTGAGAGGATCACAGCTCCAGTGGTGAGGTCCCTAGTTCTCTCCCTTCACCGTCTGTCTGTCACTGAGAGGATCACAGCTCCAGTGGTGAGGTCCCTAGCTCTCTCCCTTCACCGTCTTTATGTCACTGAGAGGATCACAGCTCCAGTGGTGAGGTCCCTAGTTCTCTCCCTTCACCGTCTGTCTGTCACAGAGAGGATCACAGCTCGATGGTTTAATGGCCGGTAATGATAAGAGGGATGATGGATGGAAGAAAGAGAAGAGAGCGAGAGAGAGAGCTACAATGTGTTTTCTGGCCTCTCCTCCCTCGTTCACAGCTGTTGTTCTCTGCTGTGACTGGGCAGTCTTGTGTGTTCTGCTTTTGGCTCGCTCTCACTGTAACAATTTTGTAAATGTCTTAAATATCTATTGACGCCTTCAAAGGAAATCCAGTTGTGTGTAGTCGATTTGATTTGGACTGTAGCTGGGCAGATGCCCTCGCTCTCCCCTTTCTCTCTCTCTCTCTCTCTCTCTCTCTCTCTCTCTCTCTCTCTCTCTCTCTCTCTCTCTCTCTCTCGGTCGCTCTCCATCCCTCTCTCTCTCCATCTCTCTCTCACTCTGTTTGTTAAAGCATGACATCATGTCACAGGGGGCTTTATGTTGTGTTTCTGGGTGGGAGCCAAAACACACACACACACATATACACACACATATACACACACACACACACACACACACACACACACACACACACACACACACACACACACACACACACACACACACACACACACACATCCGTCCCTGTCCCCCCTCTCCCCAGGACCCCACAGAGTCACACCTGGGTCTCTCAGTCATTCAGCCTCTCTCAGCTTTATTACATTACCATTACCACTGGCCATGAGTCTGATCCAGCGCACACTGCCTACCTGCCAAACAATGTCACTCGCCGTGCGTTTGTTTGCTTGTGTGTGTGTATTACAGGCCTGTTTCTGGTAAAACACACACACACACACAGACTGCAGAGACTGTCTGTCTCAGACGTCTGCGTAGAGTCACCTTCACTGTCTTCTCTATCTCTTCTCTGTCACTTTTTCTCTGTCCTATATCACCAATCTATCTATTGCTCTTTGTTTGAATAGTCATTCAAAACAAATTGGCTGCATAATATAGGACCATGAATCCTTAACCAGACTGGAGGATACAGACAGCAAGATAGAGAGAGCTGACTCAGGACTTCTAGGAGGCAGCAGGAAGCTGTGGGAGTAGGGAAGAGAGAGAACGAGGGCGGGCGGCTCTCTCGCACTCCTCTTCATGGAGAGAGGGAACAGAGCGTCACACTGAGGGAGGAGAGGAAGGAGATGACGTCATCTACTGTGCCCACTTGCTGAAGACATGGGCACGCCGCGGTTGATGGGATCAGCTACATTAATGAGAGACAGTAAAGAGAGAGAGTCAAAACAGAGCGAGAGCTAGAGAGTGAGAGGAGTATACATATGTCTGCTCGGTGATTGGCACGGTGGCATAACTGTTAGCGACATCCTGCCTGGCACCCCTGTGCCTCACTCTGAAACACTCTTGACCTATCTTTACACCAACAGTTACTTCAGTTTTTAACATGCTGTTTGTGTGTGTGTGTGTGTGTGTACCTGTGTAAAATACCTTTCCCATGTTGCGAGAGGTGATGAGAGGTCCCTGGTAAGATCAGAGATGGTGTCAGATAAGTGTGTGTGTTCCTGTGTGGTAATGTGTGTGTGTAGAGAGAGGTGGGGCAGGAGAGGAGGACACATGTGTCAACACTACAACTCTATAGGGGGCTAGTGAGGGGTGAAAAGAGGCAGAAGCTGATTAGTTAATTAGTTACATGTATTGGTAAGAGATCGAGGTGTTACCGAACAATGTTTTGTGGTCAGGGATAGAGATCTTCAAGGTGCTACACCAGGGTTTCCTTTATGAAAATGTGGCACTGGACATTTGACCGGCAGCATTTTAATTTACCACACATTTCAGAAATTTACCAGACCCATATGCATTGGTTGCGTAATCTGATTAGAGAGTCTAACTCACGGTGGTCAGATTGACAGAAATCACATTTAGAGGATGGTAATTCATCTTAACAGAATATGCATGTCGAGGATACAAGGATGTGTGTCCTGACTGCACACTTTGAAGATGCTAGAATAACTGTCCGCATTGACTTTTCCTCAGCCAACTAGACCAGTAACGAGCTGCAAAATCACTAGCCATTGCATAGACTGAGCGTGAGTTTTCAAGTTTGGGGAAACAAATTTCCCCCATTAAAAATGCAACTTTATAAAGCATGCATCATCGCATTTGCAGACTTATGTAAAATAGCTTACTATTCGTGATGTGATCAGTAGATTGGATAGTCATAATTTATGCAAATAATATATTTAAATCACCGTTCACAAAAAATACTGTTCAATGCCTGGCTGAGCGTGTGTAGTGTAGAGGACTGGGCTATAGGCGTGGGAAAAGCACATTTCATGCAATTCTACTACACTTTATATGACTGGAGACATTAGCGTTGTCCATATAATAGGCCTATGTGAAAGGGAGACACAAATGGAATATGACGTCCATCTAAAATGGAGGAGGAAATCACTGTCCATAAACAAACTTTTAAGTGGCACTGACCCAACAATGCTAAAAAGTGAATATGCTCAGCACGGGGGATATGGCTGATGTTCTCTGCTGGTGCCAGTAAGATAGGCTATAGGCCTCCTGTTGTTCACTCAATTCATTTGTGAATTTTGATAACTAAACGACAGATTAGAGTGTTTTCATTGTCTGCTCTTTACCGCAATAGCCATTTAGAATTGAGAAATATTGCGATATGCCTGGCTGGGTCTTTCTACTTTTCACTGACAGTTGCAACTCAACAATAATCTATTTGGTATTTGCTGCGCAATTTGCGTGCGCTGCCTTTCCTTCTGACTGTAGGAAATGCGATTTAAATCAATCCACAATTTATTTATGTTTAAGGGGAAGCTAATGAACCTCTGTGGCCAAGTCATGCTTTAGTAGCCTATTTTGAATTATTTGATTTATTTCTGTATAGACAGGGTAGGCTAATTAGGCTATCAATTGACTTAGGGAAAGTTTAGCTTCCCCTGGCCTTATGGATGCGTTGCTTATGAGCCTATGTCAATCTACTATCCCCCATTGTAGAAAAGTTGACCTATTCTATTAGTCAGCTTACCGAGAAAGAAATAGCCCAAACAGACTCTGGGACAGTTGTGGGAAGATCTATCCCAAATTCATACAACCAGTAGGCCTAAGCTAGATTTAAAAAAAAATGCATTATGCAAATTAACCTATAGACTGATAAGCATGACTGGTCAAATGTACAGTATTTCCATCAACGAATAGGCTAAAAAGCATTATTTCACAATGTATTTTTTTTCTCGCCGACAATTGGCTGGTGCCAATTTGATTTATTGTCGTTTCTAAGTTTTTTATTAACATCCAAAAGCCAGCTATTATTGGCTAACGGAAACCCTGATACACACGCATAGAAACATGCTGCACTAATGAATACATAGTGTTACCTACTCAACACACATTCACACATAGGATGTTTTAGAATTCTTGTATTGTATTTTCTGAAAATGTCCATAATATATCTGCAGTAATAGTGGAATAATAGTATTTCACAGTATTTCTTTCCCGCCAGTGTTGTGATTTGGTGTGATATTCTCCTATAGATTCTTACCGCCGGAGATACCTGTTGTCAAAATGGGAAAGCTGTTTTGACTTTGTGGCTGTGTTATTTAGTAAAAATTGGGTCAAGCGGTCATTTCCGGTTGCAAAAATTCTACACTGTTCACTCAATTTCAGTCTATGTAAGAAAACAAGCCCTGAATAGTGTAGGGAATCATTGTACCCGAGCCACTGCCTGTTCACCCCGCTACCATCCAGAAGACGAGGTCAGTACAGGTGCATCAAAGCAGGGACCGAGAGACTGAAAAACAGCTTCTATCTCAAGGCCATCAGACTGTTAAACAGCCATCACTAACACAGAGAGGCTGCTGCCTACATACACAGACTTGAAATCATTGGCCATTTTAATAAATGGATCACTAGTCACTTTAATAATGTTTACATATCTTGCATTACTCATCTCATATGTATATACTGTATTTTATACCATCTATTGCATCTTGCCTATGCCACTCTGTCGTTGCTCATCCATATATTTATATGTATATATTCTTATTCCTTTACTTAGATTTGTGTATATTAGGTAGTTGTTAAGGAATTGTTAGATTACATGTTAGATATTGCTGCACTGTCGGAACAAGAAGCACAAGCATTTTGCTACACTCGCAATAACATCTGCTAACCACGTGTATGTGACCAATAAAATGTGATTTGATTAGACTGTTTGATTTAGAGATAAATGATAACATGGAATGGGGGTGGTTGTGCTGAAATCGTCTGTCAGTCTTTTAGTGAATGTTAATGGACATTTAATTCAGCTCAAGAACCCCAAATCCTGGAAAGTTTTTTTTCGGTCTTTCCCCAAATCCCTTCTTTAAAAATCCACCCCAAAATCTCTGTTGTTCTCTCCTTCCCACTCTCTCCTCCCAACTTGACCCTCTCTGTTCCCTTCCCCCATTTTCCCTGGCTCCTGTTCCGGCTTTCTGATCTCATGTTACCCCCGTACCCCCATATCCCCTCCTCTACCCCTCCTCTATACCCCGTTCCCCCTCCCTCCCCTTTCATTCCCCCAGGGCAGGCTTACAGCTTCCAAGGCTTTGTGCCGTCTCCCCCTCCTCCCCCCTGCCTTTGTGTGAAAGGGGCCAGAGAGGGGAAAAGAGGGAGTAGAGGAGGACGAAGGGGAGGAGGTTTAAAGATGGAGAGAGCAGAGGGCCCTATGGATACGGTGTATAGGAAACAATGGACCCTGCTTTATCTTATTACTATGAGCTGTGGTTATAGTCTGCAAATACAATCTGTTTCTATTCTGGATATTGTTATCGTAATATCATAAAATAAGATATTTGTAATCATACAAAATATTTTGTTGTTTATATTTTTTCATTCCGTCTAAATCACTGTCTACTTGTAAGGTAACAGTCTTGATAAATCTGTGTTGTAAGCATGCAATCTGTTTTCCAGCGACACACACATAGAGGTCATTGTAGAAACCTTGTTGTCTGGTAAGGATCTCACAAAATGGGGTCTGTCCAACGACACACATACAGAACTGACCCTGTACATAGTATGCTTACTTACTTTATCGTGTTCTTATTTTTATACCTCGTGTGCTTTTGTTCTACAATGTTATTTTTAGTATTACATTGTTGTTGACTACTGCATTGTTGGGTTTAGAGCTTGCAAGAACGGCATTTCACTGTACTTGTGCACATGGCATTAAAAACCTAACTTGAAACACACACTGACAGATGTAGACATTAGCCAGATACCTGTTTAGTAGATCCATCACAGTCAATCTCCCCCCCCCCCCCTTTCTCCCCCTCACACAAACACAATACCCAGCCCCTGGCCCCCAGGGATAGAGAACTCATTAACCCCTGGGCAGGTTATAGGCAGTGGAGCGCTGCAGGCCGGAAGGTGTAGTTACAGGGTGTGGTCATAGGGGGTGATGTGGAACATGGCCCTGTGGATGGCAGTCGACAGCCAAAGCCTACTAATCAGAGTCTTCGAGAGGCTCAGGTTTATTGAAGGGTTTGGGCTCAGTAGGCAAAACATGGCCTCTGGGTGCCGAGTGAGTGAGAGAGAGATTATGTAATGCTTTATCAAGTTTAGCTACCAGATTGGAAAAATGTGTTGTGGTATTGTGTAGAAAGACATTACTTTGCAATTTAAATTACTGAAAATTAATGAATTCAGTGTATTGGTATCCCTTTACACTTGTACCCGTGTCCGGGTTGAAAATGGCAGATTTGGGCACTGATAAATGCCTAACTTGAAGCGTAGTGTCTGTACAGTAACATGCTACGCTATGCTGACTCTGCGCTTCACAGAACTGATAGACATTCTGAACTTGAGCACCGTACGCAACAACAAGTTGCCCCCCGGTAATTGGCCAACTTTAGTAAACTGTTTGTTGTCTGAGTGAGGGAAATGCTGTAAATCAAGATGACTCGGTGTATTTTGAACAATGAGATGATGTGGATTATAATAAATACTGCTTTGATGTCATAAAAGCAACACAAACACCCTCCAAATCATAAAACTCATGTCAGATACAGTGTCAACGTTTATGATCACTATGTGGTTTTATTTTAGCATTATTTATTTTTTACCCCAATTCCGTCATATATAATTGGTATTTACAGTCTTGTATCATCGCTGCAACTCCCGTACGGACTCGGGAGAGGCGAAGGTCGAGAGCCGTGCGTCCTCCGCACAGCACGCTTAACACAGAAGCCAGCCGCACCAATGTGTCAGAGGAAACACCGTACACCTGGCGACCGTGTCAGCGTGCATTGCGCCCGGCTCGCCACAGGAGTCGCTAGAGCACGATGGGACAAGAACATCCCGGTCCGGCCAAACCCTCCCCCAACCTGGACGACGCCGGGCCAATTGTGAGTCGCCTCATGGTTCTCCCGGTCGCGGCCAGCTGCGACACAGCCTGGTATCGAACCAGGATCTGTAGACCGCTCTGCCACTTGGGAGGCCCATGATCACAACGTTTGATGTACAGTTACAAGATGACATGGGGTCAGAACCTGGGTTCTGAACAGAAGGAGCCTGTGTTTGTTTATTGTGAAGAAAATTCATCAGCTGCATCTGAATTCTGTCTTGACTCCTTTCCATGCGCACCAAAATGACAATCTGTTTCTCTGAATCGCCCTGTGAAAGCATAGCACTGTAAGATCGTGGTTCGAAAAATTAGCTAGTCGTGTTGGCAATAGCGTAAGCTTTCAAGTCATACCCACCTGAGACAGATTTTGATTTATAATGGAGCGTTTTTGGATTGCGTAAACAACAACAGTATTTGTGTGATGGTGGGGATGCAGGGTTGTGTTCCAAACGAACAACTACACGTGTGCTTGCTTTTAATCCTCAACGGCACAGCTAGGAGAGAAAAAAGAAAAGTACCTTAAAGTTCAATACTCTTCTTTGAGTCATGAAAGTGCTTTGAAATTGCTTAGGAAATGTGCACACTTTTGAAAGATGTTCCCTTTCAATTGCTACCATGGTTATGTAAATGCATTTCACGTTTCTTCTGTAAGAAACATTTCAATTTAGCCCTATCCATATAGGCCAAAGTGTAAAGGCTCGGACTCGGTTTACAAATTATGTTCAGAGGTGCTGAGTACTCTCAGCCAGCAAACGCTGTTGGTGTGTCTGAGCCCTATATAATAAGTACCTTTTTTTAACATTTAACCTGTCTTTTGAGATTTAAAATCTTTATTTACAGTTTTACTGCAAGAAATGAATTGAATGATGTTTGTTCTTCAAATAATGTATTTTATTAAAACGTATTTAGTACATAGCCCACATTATAAGGTTGAATAACACAAATAAAAGAGTTATATCAGCCTTGAGTATTATATCGTTCTGATTTTACATTATTATCATTAGTTAGGACCTACGAAATCAGTACATTTTTTGCCTTATTCCGTTTTATTCTTTCTCAAATTCCGTTTTCTCCGTCTAGGTTTCTGTTTTTCCAAAAAAGATTCAGGTTTTCACTCAAAATTTATATTTTTATCATTAGTTAGGGCCCTAGAAAACAGCAACATTGGCTGTTCTAAGTCCACAACAATGCTTAAACCACATCAGGAGACCACTTTTGACGCCTGGGAAAAATCTGGAAAAAACTTTAAAGTTAGCATAGGCTACTTTCTTGTAGTTAACATTTAATTGAGAAGGTTTTTAGGAAAGCCTTTCCATCTACTGGAAGCCTGTTTTCATTAGCATTATTGCTAACGGCTACACAAACGGCAGAAATCCATCTAGCACATTGGCATCAAGGTAACAACAGAGCCCCATTAATTTTCAATGTGGGCGGGGGACCGTTGGGCGATGCGAGCATGGGCAAAGGAGCATGAACAGGGATGGATCCAAAGTTTTGAAAATATGAACTTTTGACGCATACTCTGCGACATCGTGTTGCTAGGGACCAAACGAAGCTGACTATAGTTTCCAGCCCCTACTGGATTGGCTGTTGATACTTAGCACTATCTAGCCTGCTTGCTAGCTTGCTAGAACCAACATGAGGGTGAAGTTAGCATTGCTACCCGAATGTACGAGTTCAAAAAATCTCGTCCGAAAGTGGTAAAGGCCCGCACCACACACAGACGGGCATTCTCGTTGCCCCTTCAGAAAGTTGCAGGAAATATGAATCAATTATGTATTCTGTTCATGTTTTATAATAAACTTGGGCAAATTAATACATTTGAATACATTTAGTTAATTCCCTACTAAGGTCAATACATGTTTTTATGTTGTTGAATTCAGTTTTAATGCCTGGGTTCTGTGAGGGCCCTAGTTATCATATTTGGACCAGAATGAGTCTCTCCACTAGTTATTGTTCCTGCAGTGGTGATTCACCATCTTCATCAAATATTTTCATAATTTATCTGCAGATAATCTCCAAAAAGCCTAGGCCTTCCAGTAGCCTATGCAAATTAGGGAGCCAAATGAACGGCTCTCACCGATGCGATGACTGAAGAGACAAGAGTCACTCACTTTATTGTCACCGTCTGTAAGCCCTAACATCCTCAGAAAGGAAACCTAAGAAATCATTTGGTATACTTGTCCCAATGCAATGCCATGGACATACACTGAATATGCCAAACATTAGGATCACCTTGATACACACGGGCAGTGCTTCATTTGTATACCGGGAGGTGCCGGAACAAACAGTGAGAGTGATAAGAGGGGGACCTGGAGAGTCTCCTTTATAATAAAGCATTCCATACATATAATCACAATGCATTTGCGTAGTGGCATAGAGCAGCAGAGTACAGGCTCTTACAGGAAGTTACACATGTGGAACATTTTTAGAACATTTTTATTTGCGTGTTTTCCCGTGATTGTATTTGAAATATTGCGAAAGGCCTGCTTTGTCTAGATGCTGTTTGTTCACTGACAGATTTGCTGCGCGTTCCCAACTGTAGGCTATGCCTTGTTATTGGGCTATACACAATCCATAGCTATTTTTTTAAAGAAGCTATTGATACCTTGTGGCTAAACTATGGGCCTACTCGTGGTTTAGTAGGCTATTCTGAATTATTTCATTTATTTCTGAACAGACAGCACTATAACTGTGACAAATGTATTTCAATGTATCAGGGGTACTTCAGCTCCTCTAAAAACCCTTCTATGATTGTGTCAGGAAGTAAATGAAGTGCAACGCAGGAGAGATGAGTCGCAGGCTCATGTCTATCAGAGCAGAGAGAGGCAGAGAGATCATAGAAAGTGAATCTCCTTTTATTTCTGTGAGCGATACACACTTCTCACACAGCCATGGCCACGCATTGGTCTCAAACATAAGTTACAGTCTTGCGCAAACCATAAACCCAGGACTGGCATTTTGGGGGTGGGGGGGTTAACAAAGAGGCCACTCAAATGAATTTTGATTGCTTTTATTTGTAAAAAGTGACAATTATTTTTAATGCCAAGAGAGGTACCGGTTCCGGAACGAAACAGTCCACAACAGAACGGTGAAGGAACCTGTTCCAGCAGGATCCGGCTCAACTTAAGCACTGCACACGGGAAACTGTTGAGCGTGAAAAACCCGGCAGCGTTGCAGTTCTTGACTCAAACCGGGGCGCCTGGCACCTACTACCATACCCCGATCAAAGGCACTTCAAATTTTGTCTTGTCCATTCACACTCTGAATGGCACACATACACAATCCATGTCTCAATTGTCTCAAGGCTTAAAAATCCTTCTTTAACCTGTCTCCTCCCCTTCATCTACACTGATTGAAGTGCATTTAATACGTGACATCAATAAGAGATGATAGATTTCATCTGGATTCATCTGGTCAGTCTGTCATGGAAAGAGCAGGTGTTCTTAATGTTTTGTGCACTCAGTGTATCACCAGGCTGCATGATTTATGAATGGCAAATTTACTATTGTAAAGTGGCTGTTCCACTGGATGTCATAAGGTGAATGCACCAATTTGTAAGTCGCTCTGGATAAGAGCGTCTGCTAAATGACTTAAATGTAAATGTGAAATGTAAATGCAAAGGGATATAGGGGATTGACTTTATTCAGTCAGTTCGACACCTTTTATAAACTAGTCAACGCTTGTTGTTCAGTTGTCATTCACTGCACAGTAAATAGCCAACTATGTTCCACAATTGCGTGGCTGGCTATGTGAAACACGTAAAATAAAGTAAATGAAAGTGCCAGAAAGCCTAATTATTGTTAAGTCATGGATTTCAACTCATCATTACATGGGACGAGCAAATTCATGAGCATCATACTCTTACCCTCCTCTGTGTAAAGAGATTCGATTGCAGCCAACCACAGCGCATACAAATGGTACCGGGAGGCGGGACACACAGCAGACTGCGGTTCCCTGTCATCGCTCTCAGTGGCGGTTCTAGGTTGTATGGCTCCCTGGGCAACCCCCCCCCCCCCCCCAAAAAGCACCATTCTGCACTAACTGTCATTTTTATTCAGACATTTGGAACAACACAAATAAATAATCATAACATTTAAAACTAAATAAATATACAAATATATACAAAAATAAGACTCATAAATATCAAAAAGAAGTAACAAAGACAAATAGAACCCAATTTGTGTTGATTTGGTACTTGAGCATTAGTACACTACCCATCCCCCAACACCGTCAACCAGGAGTCAAGACTACATTACCCATCCCCCAACACGGTTGACCAAGAGTCAAGACTACATTACCTATCCCCCAACACCGTCAACCAGGAGTCAAGACTACATTACCCATCCCCCAACACTGTTGACCACGAGTCAAGACTACATTACCCATCCCCCAACACTGTTGACCACGAGTCAAGACTACATTACCCATCCCCCAACACTGTTGACCAAGAGTCAAGACTACATTACCCATCCCCCAACACTGTTGACCAAGAGTCAAGACTACATTACCCATCCCCCAACACGGTTGACCAAGAGTCAAGACTACATTACCCATCCCCCAACACTGTCAACCAAGAGTCAAGACTAAACCAATTCACCTTGGTGGTGTGCAGACTGCTTTTATATTTTTCTTAACGATTTCACACAAACCCCCCAAAAATGCAACAATATGTCTGTGAAACTATATATTCACATTATTATGAATTGTGGTTTATTTGGTAGCATTTCATAGTGTGACTGATTTTACTAATTGCATTAGTACTGTGCAAAGTTAGAGGTGCACTTTTTGATAGATTCCCCCGCTCCCTCTACCTCGGTCTTCCAGTGGGGAGACCTGAAGTCAACCTACCCCTACCCCCCTCCCCATCTCGTACTTCTGAGTGGAAGACGTTCCCAGGCAGTAGCCTGACTAGCTCACAAACTAGAATCAGGGCGCCCACTCCGACAAGGTTAATTGACCCACAGTCCCACACGGTGACATGATATCATTGACGTGGCGTCCAAATGATCGATAGAAAAACGATCACGCAAATGTCACCATTCCATAATGTTTTGTGCGGGCGCCCCGTGCCGACACTGGCAAGATGCCGCCCTGGGCGGCTGCCCAAGTCGCCTATACCTAAATCTGCCACTGAGCCTATCCTATCAATAGGTCTCTAGAAGATGCATATCGTTCATGCTAGCGGGAGAGGGCTCCACGGACTAGCGAGTTTAAAATGTTTAAATGAAAGTAGCCTAGTTAATATGAAGTGGAAAAAGTAGCCGGCTGAAAATGTGTCTGTAACCGGCTGATTAGGCGACGGCCGGCGCTAATGGAAAACACTTGTGTATGTTTCCTCCCCTGAGGTCTTCACCCGACAGGCAAAGCTGCTTTCCACCCACACCCGTGCAGAGACTGTGTCAAAGTGATCCTCTGAACAGGAAACACATATACTTATTCTCACAGAACACAAAACACACACTTGCTCTTCAAATCTTCTGCATTAGCTTGCATACAACATACTAACAATACAGGACATCCTGGGTATTAACACTAAAAGACTCCTGGTCCGTGTGTGTGTGCACGTGCGCGCGTGTGCATGCATGCGTCCTCTTCGTTGTTGTGTCTATTCCTGGAAAGCCAACTGCCACTCACATTACCACAGCTAACTCAATTAGGGAAGCTTCTGCTGCTGCTGAGCCCTCAGAGAGAGCCCAGCCTAAACATACACACACATGCCAGCACACACACATATACTGTACGTACACCAGCAGAGAGAGAAAGTACGGACAAAGACCACGAAAGATCACAGTAAAGAGTGTTGTCGAGAAGTAGAGGGAGATAAATGCAATCAGTGTATGAGTTCAGTGCAGTATGATATGATGCAAACACAATAGAAGACTACTGCTGACTGCAACATATCAACGATGCCATAGACCGAGAATCAATACATACGTTGGAATATATGACTGACATACGTACACAGCTAGTAGTTATTCAACCTAGCCTGGGTGCCAGTCTGTTTCTGCTAACGTTCCACTACTTTTACTCGGTACGTATGTTTGGCATATGACGTAGAAGGAGTGTAATGTTAGCCGAGACAGACTGGTACCCGGGCCACATTTAACCTCCACAGCTGGGAAGACCAGCGGATCACAAGCTCTTGGTTTCACCAGTGATCCCACCGTGGATCAGTATTATCCTTTAACCCTCACAGAAGATCAACAAACTCTACTACCTCAGCCTATTACAATCTGTTTGAGTTCGTCCCAAATGGATCCCTCATCCCTCTATAGTGCACTACTGACCAGGGCCCATAGGGGAATAGGGTACCATTTGAGATGCAGTTGTCCTCCCATGACCCTAACTCATAATAACTCCCAATAAAGGCCTGGACTAATTGTGTGTGTGTGTGTGTGTGTGTGTGTGTGTGTGTGTGTGTGTGTGCGTGTGTGCGTGCGTGCGTGCGTGCGTGCGTGTGTGGAGAGATAATGAGTGTTCATAGTCAATTATGCTCTGGCATTCCTTTTAATTACCAGCTGCTAATTTTGACCACCCCTCTCTTCCATAGCTCGGTGTGTGTGTCTGTGTTGAGAAGCTACAGTCTCTGGTATCTTGTGTGGCCATTGTCACTTCAGCCCAGATGGATCGCTTCCGTGCACACACACACACCGGGCGGACTTCCGTACGCACACACATACATACACACTGAACAGAAGCGCACTTCTCTTGTGAAGTCCAGACTCATTTATCACTTGTCTCAGCGGAGAGGAGTTCCTATTCATTGTCTTTTTGAGCCTCAGTCAGCCTTGGTATCTGATAGCTTCTCTCTCTCTCTCTCTCTCTCTCTCTATCTCTCTCTCTCTCTCTCTCTCTCTCTCTCTCTCTCTCTCTCTCTCTCTCTCACTCACTCTTTCTCTCGCTCTTTCTCTTTCCTTCCATCTCTCTCTCTCTCACCCTCTCCTCAGTGAGAGAACAAAGAGAGCAGCAGCAGTGTGTCTCTTTCTCAGATGCACAGCGTTAATCCTCTCTGTCTGTGCTAGCAGAATGAAGAGATGCTACACCTATTCATGTTTTATGTATCCGAGAGATAAGGCCCCAAACAGACGTTAGGCCTTTAACCTTGTCTAACATTCACTCAACACTCTCACAACGCTCAGAGGAACGAGGCTAATGCCTACTCATTATAAGGACTAGGCACTATGGAAAAGAAGCAGGAAATATACACGGCTGGGAATGAAGGCATGTTCAGGACGATTGTCAAGGAATTGTAACGTTGTTGAAATGTTGTGGGAATGTTATACATGTCTGGTGTGTTTGCGTTCGTATTTGTTGTCTCTGTTTTTAAAGTCGTAAATCTGTTGTCGTGTCTGTTGGATTAGCAAATACACACAGGTGTGGAGCGGTAGTTAATAAAGCAAGACTGCTAAGCATTTTTTTCTTTAGCTAACAGCCATAGTCATTAGTGCCTGTGAGTTTTGTCTATTTTCCGTAGTTGTACTTTTAACTAGCTTTGTTTATTTCCATTGGCCTAGTTTTACTCTTACTAGTTGCTCTGGCTTCAATTTAGTTTGAGGTCTTTCGAGAAGCGTGCATTTGCTAGAAAGCATGTACAGTATGTATGTGTGTGTAGGGTGGTGGGAGGTGAGGGGAGGGGCTACTGTCAGGCCAACCTCTTGGCCAGGAGCAAGGTTCTGTTGCCATGGTGAAAATGGAATCCAAAATGCAGAGCTCCTGATTGGCTGAGGGGCCGTGCATTGGATTGTGATGTGTGCTGTCAGCCAGCCAATGAGGCACAGCCAGAGCTGTGGCTGTTGCTAAGGGTTGTTGCTTGGAATGGAGTCTGCTGGATTCTCTCTCTCTCTTTCTCTCTTCAGTTTGCCCTCATTGACTCCCTCTCCCCCCTCTGCTCGCTCCTTCCTTCCTGTCTCTCCTTTTTTTTGCACTTCTACATGTGGGAAAGGGAAAGAGCACATGTTGAGAAATTCAGTGAATATTTCATGCAGGCAGCCTGCTGTTGTGTGTGTGCGTGTGTGTGGCTGAGGCCTGCAAACCGCTGCTACGCGCAATGAGAGGTGTGTATGTGTGTCAGGGAAAATATTGAAGGTCTTTTGGGGATTGGGGGTATTTTATAGAGGGGAACGGGGATTGAAACGGAGCCAGTTGTCTTTGGGTATGGGGTGTCACGGGAGCACGACGCTTTCTCTCTCTCTCGTCACCCCAAAACCTTCTGTGCACGTTGGGAAAACACACACACCTCTCCCTGCGTGTAGCAGCAGCAGCTCGCAGGCCTCAGCGACACACACACACACACACACACGCACGCACGCACGCACGCACGCACGCACGCACGCACGCACGCACGCACGCACGCACGCACGCACACACACACACACACACACACACACACACACACACACACACACACACACACACGTGTACATGTCTACAGATACATAGAAACATACTCAGCTAGCTTCATTACAAACAGTACAGCGTGTAGAACTACTGTTTACTCTAGTTGGGGACAGTTTCTAACTCCATCTATTAAATCATGATCAGCAGGACCTGAATGGTCTGCAAATAGGATTTAACACACACACGCTCGCACACACACACAGGCACAGGATGCAGCCAGACAAAGCAGCCCCTCTCTCTCTTTCTCTCTCTCTCCATCTCCCACCCTCCCTCCTTCCCACACTCCACTCATTTCCTCCCTCTTTCTTTGAGTCCTCTTTTCCTCCTCTTCACTTCCTTTTCCTGGCTTACATCCTCCCTCTCTCAACCTCCTCTCCTTCCGTTTCTGTCTCTCTTCCTGTCTCTTCCTCTCTCTTCCTGGCTCACATTCTCCCTCTCTCAACCTCCTCTCCTTCCGTTTCTGTCTCTCTTCCTGTCTCTTCCTCTCTCTTCCTGGCTCACATTCTCCCTCTCTCAACCTCCTCTCCTTCTGTTTCTATCTCTCTTCCTGTCTCTTCCTCTCTCTCTCTTCCTGGCTCACATTCTCCCTCTCTCAACCTCCTCTCCTTCTGTTTCTATCTCTCTTCCTGTCTCTTCCTCTCTCTCTCTTCCTGGCTCACATTCTCCCTCTCTCAACCTCCTCTCCTTCCGTTTCTGTCTCTCTTCCTGTCTCTTCCCCTCTCTCTCTTCCTGGCTCACATTCTCCCTCTCTCAACCTCCTCTCCTTCCGTTTCTGTCTCTCTTCCTGTCTCTTCCTCTCTCTCTCTTCCTGGCTCACATTCTCCCTCTCTCAACCTCCTCTCCTTCTGTTTCTATCTCTCTTCCTGTCTCTTCCTCTCTCTCTCTTCCTGGCTCACATTCTCCCTCTCTCAACCTCCTCTCCTTCTGTTTCTATCTCTCTTCCTGTCTCTTCCTCTCTCTCTCTTCCCGGCTCACATTCTCCCTCTCTCAACCTCCTCTTCTTCCATGTCTATCTCTCTTCCTGTCTCTTCCTCTCTCTCTCTTCCTGGCTCACATCCTCCCTCTCTCAACCTCCTCTTCTTCCATGTCTATCTCTCTTCCTGTCTCTTCCTCTCTCTCTCTTCCTGGCTCACATCCTCCCTCTCTCAACGCCCTCTCCTTCCGTTTCTATCTCTCTTCCTGTCTCTTCCTCTCTCTCTCTCTTCCTGGCTCACATCCTCCCTCTCTCAACCTCCTCTTCTTCCATTTCTATCTCTCTTCCTGTCTCTTCCTCCCTTTCTCTCTTCCTCCCTTTTCCTCTTTCTCTCAACCTCTTCTCCTTCCTCCCTCTCTCTTCCTGTGTCTTCCTCTTTCTCTCAACCTCCTCTCCTTCCTCCCTATATCTTCCTGTCTCTTCCTCCCGCTCTCTTCCTGTATCTTCCTCCCTCTCTCTTCATGTATCTTCCTCCCTCTCTCTTCCTGTCTCTTCCTCCTTCTCTCAACCTCCTCTCCTTCCATTTCTATCTCTCCCACGCTGCTTTGCTTTCCCATCAAATTGAATTGAATTGGCTCTACTCTCTCTCTCTCTCTCGCCCCCCCTTCTCTCTCCCTCGCTCTCTCTGTCTCTCTCTCTCTCCTCCCCTTCTCACTCCCTCGCTCTCTCTGTCTCTCTCTCTCCTCCCCTTCTCCCTCTCTCTCTCTCTCTCTCTCTCTCTCTCTTTCACCCCCCCTTCTCTCTCTCTCCCTCTCTCTCTCTCTCTCATCTCTCTCACTTCCACTCTCTGCTTTCCATTGAGAGCTGTGTGTAATAAAACCATTGTGTTTCTGGACTGACATTGTAATAGACATATTAATAGGGACTTACTTCTTATGAATCAAACTCTATTAATAAACCGTGGCGGCCCTCAGCTATGATCTAATCATTCACATGATCCTCCCAATCATTTATTCTAATAGAAGTTGGAAGGGGGAGGAAGAGGGAGGGAGGGAAGAACTAATTGAATCCTAAAAAAGAAAAAATAACTATTCCGGGTTATTAAGCGTGCTAGCAGAGTGCGTGTGTCACATCCGTCTGTGGTTGGCTGGTCTGTGGACTACAGCTGTATAATGTTATTCCAACAGATATACATTGACATCTCTCCTGTCAAAATGCACACCATATCCCCAGCTTTAAAGTGATCAGCAGGCTGGTGTCCCTTGCATTGGCATTACAGGTTGTCCCTCATGGAACTTTTATATTCTATACACCAACCGTATGCAGAGACACTCCAAGAAACTAACTTTGGGTGCGTTGTGTGTGAACTACTATGCAATAGTCATCTGAAATATATTCACACACACCCCCGACCCTCCTTACCCCTCAGTCCTGTCATCTTCACTGTGCAGTGGTTTAAAAATAGCTTCTAGTTTTGTGCTGACCTTGCTTCTATAACACACACACACACTCCTGTACACACACACACTCTGCTGTGCATGCTACAGTACAGTACCTGTCTGCTCAGGGATGCAGAAACCGTGGTACATCCCTCTGTGCTGGTCCCAGCTAAGACTCTTACTTGGCTTTCTTCTTTTTTGTCTTCATCCCTCTCTTCCCTGGAGAGCAGACGCGATCGCTCCTCCAATCCGCGGGTCCTCTCTTCCTCCGCCACCGCAAAAGCGCTCCGAGCTGTAAGAAGACACGCAGAGAGAGAGAGAGGAGGAAAAACTGGATGAAGGGTGTAAAGACTGGGAGTGACAGAATGGTTAGAGGGACGAGAGAAACAAAGTGAGGAAGAGGTGGAAAGTAAAGATAGATTGTAGCAGAGGCGGTGCGTGTGAGTGTCTCTCCTGACGAATGCCTTGATAGAGGGTGTGTGAGTTTCCCGGTCTCCGATCAGCTGCGTTGGTGTGTGTGTGTGTGTGTGTGTGTGTGTGTGTGTGTGTGTGTGTGTGTGTGTGTGTGTGTGTGTGTGTGTGTGTGTGTGTGTGTGTTTGTGTGTGTGTGTGTGTGCGTGTGTGCGCGCACACACGTGTTTGCAGCATATTTATATCCGGTTGGTATTAACTCCAGTTGGTGTGTGTCTGAATACATTTTCATTTAAACTTGTGTGTCGGGGAGAAGAGGGGATTGAGGAGTTGGGCAATAATCACACAGGATCTGTCATTGCTTTAACCTCAAATACAGGTTATGGGGTATTGCGAGCAACTGAAAATGGAAAAGACTCTGAGTGTCTACAGCGTGTGAGAGACTTAGAGAGCATACTTATGGACACTGACATACTGTTGTTCCTGTCAGTGTCCATGTCAGTCAGTCATTCTCGACTTCACAGAGACTGACAGAATGACTGACCGGCCAAGCAACGCTTTCTCTCTCACTCTTTCTCTCTGTTTCTCTCGCTCTCCACTTCTCTCTCTCCCCCTCCCCCTCTCCCTCTCTATCTATCTTTCTCTGTCTGCTTCACTGAGGGTCAGGTTGAGAGCTCATCTTCTGAGTGAGTGCGACAGAGAGTGAGGGAAGCAGAGAGAGAGAGAGTGAGGAAAGCAGAGAGAGAGAGAGAGCGAGGGAAGCAGAGAGAGAGAGAGAGCGAGGGAAGCAGAGAGAGAGAGAGAGTGAGGGAAGCAGAGAGAGAGAGAGAGAGCGAGGGAAGCAGAGAGAGAGAAAGCGAGGGAAGCAGAGAGAGAGAGAGCGAGGGAAGCAGAGAGAGAGAGAGAGTGAGGGAAGCAGAGAGAGAGAGAGAGAGCGAGGGAAGCAGAGAGAGAGAGAGAGCGAGGGAAGCAGAGAGAGAGAGAGAGAGCGAGGGAAGCAGAGAGAGAAAGAGAGAGAGAGGGAAGCAGAGAGAAAGAGAGAGAGAGGGAAGCAGAGAGAGAGAGAGAGCGAGGGAAGCAGAGAGAGAGAGAGAGCGAGGGAAGCAGAGAGAGAGAGAGTGACAGACATATGCTCTCCATCCTTCACTGGCCGGAGTTAACTGGTGAGTCTGGCATATGGATGAGAGAGAAGGAGGAGGGAGACAGAGAAGGAAAGAGAAAGAGAGAGAATGTAGTGGGATAACAACTACAGTAGCACCCATGATAGTTTAGCCAAAGCAAGCTGGCATGTGCGATATTTTGGTACACGCTATAACTGGGAATATTTATTTGTGTTAAAGGCAGTAATGCCAAAGCCGGGTTACTTTTTCCTCTGTTTCTCCAATGTGGTGGTTCTTGGCGGCAGTACAAAGTGTGTTGCTGTGAGTGTGTTTGCTCTAAGTGTGCACATTTGCGTCCCCTGCATTTGTGTGCATATGCATACCGTATACACACTTACCAAAGCTGGATTTTATACTCTGACTTATATACTGTAATACGGCTTAAAGCAGTGTTTCCCAAACTCTTTCCTTGGGCCCCAAGGAGGGCCCGTTTTGGTTTTATCCCTAGCAGCTGATTCAAATAATCAAAGCTTGATGATTAGTTGATTATTTGAATCAGCTGTGTAGTGCTAGGACAAAAGCAAAACGTGCCCCCCTCGGGGTCCTGAGGACCGAGTTTTGGAAACGCTGTCTTAGGGTATAGGAGTGCAGGTCAGCAGTGAGCTTCTCTGCTCTGAAAGCTCTAGGTCAAAATCTAATTTTATTTGTCACATGCACCGAATACAGCAAAAAACCTTACCGTGAAATGCTTACTTACAAGCCCTTAACCAACAATGCAGTTCAAGAAAGAGTTAAGAAAATATTTACTAAATAAACTAAAGTAAAGAAAATCAAATCAATCAAAAAGTAAAACAATAAATGTACATAACAATAACAAGGCTATATACAGGGGGTACCGGTACCGAGTCAATGTGCGAGGGTACAGGTTAGTTGAGGTCATTTGTAAAGTTACTATGCATAGATAATAAACAGCGAGTAGCAGCAGTGTAAAAACAAAGGAGGTCAATGTAAATAGTCTGGGTGGCCATTTTATTAATTGTTCAGCGGTCTTATGGCTTGAGGGTAGAAGCTGCTAAGGAGCCTTTTGGTCCTAGACTTGGCACTCCGGCACCACTTGCCATGCGGTAGCAGAGAGAACAGTCTATGACTTGGGTGACTGGAGTTTTTGACAATTTTTTGGGCTTTCTTCTGACACCGCCTAGTACATAGGTCCTGGATGGCAGGAAGCTTGGCCCCAGTGATGTACTGGGCTGTGCGCACTACTGTTATGCCTTATGGTCAGATGCCAAGCAGTTGCTATACCAGGCGGGGATGCAACTGGTCAGGATGCTCTCGATGGTGCAGCTGTATAACTTTTTGAGGATCTGGGGACCCATGCCAAATCTTTTCAGTCTCCTGAGGGGGAAAAGGAGTTGTCGTGCCCTCTTCACAACTGTCTTGGTATATTTGGACCATGATAGTTTGTTGGTGATGTGGACACCAAGGAACTTGAAACTCTCGACCCGCTCCACTTCAGTCCCGTCGATGTTAATTTGAGCCTGTTCAGCCTTTTCCTATAGTCCACGATCAGGGATGATGCTTATGAAGTCTGAGATACTGCAGTTTGGCTCTTTGAAAAAAGAGAGAGAGAGAGGGAATTGAGATGAAGAGTGGGAATTAAAGAGAGGGCTGACTGACTTTGACCGCTTTATCGCTCTCTCGATATATCACTCCTCTCTCACTTAGTCTTTGTCTCTCCTGTATTGTCTCTCCTGTATTGTCTCCCCTCTATTGTCTCTCCTGTATTGTATCTCCTATATTGTCTTTCCTCTATTGTCTCTCCTGTATTGTCTCTCCTCTATTGTCTCTTCTGTATTGTCTCTCCTGTATTGTTTCTCCTGTATTGTCTCTCCTGTATTGTCTCTCCTCTATTGTCTTTCCTCTATTGTCTTTCCTGTATTGCCTCTCCTCTATTGTCTCTCCTGTATTGTCTCTCCTGTATTGTATCTCCTCTATTGTCTCTCCTCTATTGTCTCTCCTCTATTGTCTCTCCTGTATTGTCTCTCCTGTATTGTCTCTCCTCTATTGTCTCTCCTCTATTGTCTCTCCTGTATTGTCTCTCCTCTATTGTCTCTCCTGTATTGTCTCTCCTGTATTGTATCTCCTGTATTGTCTCTCCTCTATTGTCTCTCCTGTATTGTCTCTCCTGTATTGTCTCTCCTCTATTGTCTCTCCTGTATTGTATCTCTTATATTGTCTCTCCTCTATTGTCTCTCCTGTATTGTATCTCCTGTATTGTCTCTCCTCTATTGTCTCTCCTGTATTGTATCTCTTATATTGTCTCTCCTCTATTGTCTCTCCTCTATTGTCTCTCCTCTATTGTCTCTCCTGTATTGTCTCTCCTCTATTGTCTCTCCTGTATTGTATCTCTTATATTGTCTCTCCTGTATTGTATCTCTTATATTGTCTCTCCTGTATTGTCTCTCCTCTATTGTCTCTCCTGTATTGTATCTCCTCTATTGTCTCTCCTGTATTGTCTCTCCTGTATTGTATCTCTTATATTGTCTCTCCTGTATTGTATCTCCTATATTGTCTCTCCTGTATTGTCTCCTCTATTGTCTCTCCTGTATTGTATCTCCTGTATTGTATCTCCTGTATTGTATCTCCTATATTGTATCTCCTCTATTGTCTCTCTTATATTCTCTCTCCTCTATTGTCTCTCCTGTATTGTATCTCCTGTATTGTATCTCTTATATTGTCTCTCCTCTATTGTCTCTCCTGTATTGTCTCTCCTGTATTGTATCTCTTATATTGTCTCTCCTCTATTGTCTCTCCTCTATTGTATCTCTTATATTGTCTCTCCTATATTGTCTCTCCTGTATTGTCTCTCCTCTATTGTCTCTCCTGTATTGTATCTCCTCTATTGTCTCTCCTGTATTGTCTCTCCTCTATTGTCTCTCCTGTATTGTCTCTCCTCTATTGTATCTCTTATATTGTCTCTCCTCTATTGTCTCTCCTCTATTGTCTCTCCTCTATTGTCTCTCCTGTATTGTATCTCTTATATTGTCTCTCCTATATTGTCTCTCCTCTATTGTCTCTCCTCTATTGTCTCTCCTATATTGTATCTCCTATAGTGTCTCTCTTGTATTGTCTCTCCTATATTGTCTCTCCTATATTGTCTCTCCTCTATTGTCTCTCCTGTATTGTATCTCCTGTATTGTCTCTCCTCTATTGTCTCTCCTCTATTGTCTCTCCTCTATTGACTCTCCTGTATTGTATCTCCTGTATTGTTTCTCCTGTATTGTATCTCCTATATTGTCTTTCCTCTATTGTCTCTCCTGTATTGTATCTCCTATATTGTCTCTCCTCTATTGTCTCTCCTCTATTGTCTCTCCTGTATTGTATCTCCTCTATTGTATCTCCTGTATTGTACCTCCTGTATTGTTTCTCCTGTATTGTGTCTCCTGTATTGTATCTCCTCTATTGTCTCTCCTCTATTGTTTCGCCTCTATTGTCTCTCCTGTATTGTATCTCCTGTATTGTATCTCCTGTATTGTATCTCCTCTATTGTCTCTCCTCTATTGTCTCTCCTGTATTGTATCTCCTCTATTGTCTCTCCTGTATTGTATCTCCTCTATTGTCTCTCCTGTATTGTACCTCCTGTATTGTTTCTGCTGTATTGTATCTCCTGTATTGTATCTCCTCTATTGTCTCTCCTGTATTGTATCTCCTCTATTGTCTCTCCTCTATTGTCTCTCCTCTATTGTCTCTCCTGTATTGTATCTCCTGTATTTTTTTCTCCTGTATTGTCTCTCCTGTATTGTATCTCCTATATTGTCTCTCCTGTATTGTATCTCCTATATTGTCTCTCCTCTATTGTCTCTCCTCTATTGTCTCTCCTCTATTGTCTCTCCTCTATTGTCTCTCCTCTATTGTCTCTCCTGTATTGTACCTCCTGTATTGTTTCTGCTGTATTGTATCTCCTGTATTTTATCTCCTCTATTGTCTCTCCTGTATTGTATCTCCTCTATTGTCTCTCCTCTATTGTCTCTCCTCGATTGTCTCTCCTGTATTGTATCTCCTGTATTTTTTCTCCTGTATTGTCTCTCCTGTATTGTATCTCCTCTATTGTCTCTCCTTTATTGTCTCTCCTCTATTGTCTCTCCTCTATTGTCTCTCCTGTATTGTCTCTCCTGTATTGTATCTCCTGTATTTTTTCTCCTGTATTGTATCTCCTGTATTGTATCTACTATATTGTCTCTCCTCTATTGTCTCTCCTCTATTGTCTCTCCTGTATTGTCTATCCTGTATTGTCTCTCCTCTATTGTCTCTCCTGTATTGTCTCTCCTGTATTGTCTCTCCTGTATTGTATCTCCTGTATTGTCTCTCCTGTATTGTATCTCCTATATTGTCTCTCCTTTATTGTCTCCTGTATTGCCTGTGTTTCTGTATTCTCTCCCACCCTCATCTACTGTATCTTTCATTGTTTTCAGCCTGTCTGGCTGGCTCTTGTCTGGCTGACTCTTGTCTGGCTGGCTCTTGTCTGGCCGGCTCTTGTCTGGCCGACTCTTGTCTGGCCGACTCTTGTCTGGCTGACTCTTGTCCTGCTGGCTCTTGTCCTGCTGGCTCTTGTCTGGCCGGCTCTTGTCCTGCTGGCTCTTGTCTGGCCGGCTCTTGTCTGGCCGGCTCTTGTCTGGCCGGCTCTTGTCCTGCTGGCTCTTGTCTGGCCGGCTCTTGTCTGGCCTGCTCTTGTCTGGCCGGCTCTTGTCTGGCCAGCTCTTGTCTGGCCGGCTTTTGTCCTGCTGGCTCTTGTCCTGCTGGCTCTTGTTTGGCTGGCTCTTGTCTGGCCCTTTGTGTGTGTATAAAAGAGAGAGAGGATGTGAGCGACAGAAAGTGACATGTCTCTATCTCTGTCTCTGTCTCTGTCTGGTTACATTTAGTATCTTAATCAGCAAGCAGCCAGCCCGTCTGTATGTCCGTCAACCACCTCTACCACTCTATCTGCGCTGTTGATCTGTGGGCACGTTAGGTTGACAGACAGCGTTCGGTGTGTGTGTATGGAGAAGGCAGAGCAGGCTTAACGGTTTCCTCTCTCTGAGACACACATCTTCCTCTCCTAGTTTAGAGAGCTGGGCTGGGCAGAGGAGTCATTCTACTGAACAGTGACTCAACTACACTGAGTTCAGTAGGGTTTAACAAAGAGCTTATTCTCTCTTTTCCCTCTCTCACGTGCTCTCTTTCTCGCTCTCGCTCTCCCTCACACACAGACAGAGGAATGTGGTGGTGGTGACGTGGCTGTAAGGTGTTTTATCTGTAATGATACAGTATATAGGTTAATAGCTGTGTGTCTGGGTTCCTGTAGCCCTAGATGATATGTGTGTAACTAGCAGCCCTGTTGAAAAGGCAAGCTGGTGCTTTTAGCTGAGCTCAGTTATAAAGATGCAGAGGAAAATAGACCTCTCTCTCTCCCTCTCTCTCTCCCTCTCAATTCTCTCTCATTCCCTTCAAATCAAATTGTATTAGTCCCATGCGCCGAATACGACAGGTGTAGACTTCACCGTGAAATGCTTACTTACGAATCCTTTAGAGTTAAAAAGTATATATTTTTTTTAAAGGAAATAGTAACACAATAAAATAACAATAATGAGACTATATACACGGAGTACCTGTACCGAGTCTATGTGCAGGAGTACGAGGTAGTTGAGGTAGTTGAGGTAGGTAATATGTGTATGTAGGTGGGGGTAAAAGTGACTAGGCAATCAGGATAGATTGCTCTTTTGCTCTCTTCCCCCTCTCTTTTTCTCTCCTTCCCTCGCTCTCTAGCTTTCAATTCAATTCATAAGGCTTCCTCTCTCTCCTTTTCTTTTCCTCTCCCTCCCTTCCTCCTTGTCTCTGAGTGTGACCTCATGGCCGATGACCTCATGTCATCAATAAGGAGCTCATTTGGGGGGAGAAGAGAGACCCTGTGGGGTCAGGAGAGAGGGGGAGTTGTGACCCTGTTGGGGCCCCTATAAGGGTTCGATAGAGCGGGAGGGACAGGGGCCAGAGGGTTCAGGGTTAGGAGGGGACGAGGCGAAGGGATGAGGGAGGGGTGGCGAATCTGATTCCGCCATCTTAGGTTTCTCTCTCCATACTGACAGGCTTGGGCTCAGCTCAGTGTGTGTGTGTGTGTGTGTGTGTGTGTGTGTGTGTGTGTGTGTGTGTGTGTGTGTGTGTGTGTGTGTGTGTGTGTGTGTGTGTGTGTGTGTGTGTGTGTGTGTGTGTGTGTGTGTGTGTGTGTGTGACGGGATACTGTACACTGTTGATACTGTATAGGCTCTGTCTGTATCTATCTCCTCCATACAAGCCATGCAGGTGTGCACTTACTCTCCTCTTTCCTGACTCTTCCTTCTCTCCTCCCTCACACTGTTTTCTCTCTCTCTCTCTCCCTCTCTCTCTCTCTTGCTCTCTCTCTCTCTCTCTCTCTCTCTCTCTCTCTTGCTCTCTCTTGCTCTCTCTCTCTCTCTCTCTCTCTCTCTCTCTTGCTCTCTCTCTCTCTTGCTCTCTCTCTCTCTCTCTCGCTCTCTCTTCTCTCTGCTCTCTCTTCTCTCTCGCTCTCTCGCTCTCTCCTCTCTCTCTCTCATCTCTCTCTCTCTCTCTTCTCTCTCTCTCTCTCTCTCTCTCTCTCGCTCGCTCTTGCTCTCTCTCTCTCTCCTCTCCCTCTCTCTCTCTCTCTGCTCTCTCTCTCTCTCTCTCTCTCTCTCTCTCTCTTGCTCTCTCTCTTGCTCTCTCTCTCTCTCTCTCTCTCTCTCTTGCTCTCTCTCTCTCTCTCTC